>NC_090281.1:67158490-67463013 GCF_037392515.1 Haliotis asinina | reverse complement strand
CCTTTATCTGGGGTCAGTGTTTGCTACATATAGCAAACTCAAAATATATATGGTGTTTATTCTGTCAGACAGATGTCTCATTAGCAAGAAGATATGTCAATTTCCTTGTGGGGTTTCATAACCATTTGTCCTGTCAGAAAGAAACAAATATGACCTGTGTATGAAATCATATGAAAGTGTTGTTTGCCCACAATGAACTCCTATCTAGAGCATGACCTAATAACACATTCAAGTGCTAACAGCTGACAGTGTACTGCAAATTTATCTTTGACAATGTTGTGCCAAAAAAAAAGAAAGAATTCGACTATATGATAAAGGACATTTTTTTTTCAGCTAGTGAAATTAGATTACTTTGAATGAAAACAAATTCCAAAATATTGATAAATGTCGACTATTAGTATTTATGTGAATTGTGGACAAGGAAATATTCCAAGTTTGTTGAATGATTATTTTTTCCCTAGTTGTACCCACCTAGACAGGCCAGCTTATTGTTCCATCTTACATCTTTGTTGTGGCTGAGTGATCATACTGCCTCCCACTAGTGCGTTTCACATGTACATAATTAACAGCTTTTCTTTGTACGATTCCCCAACTGCCCTAACGATGTACGTAAGTCTAGCCCATTAGGGTTATAACATTTATGATGGGCAGTGGTGATCGGGAAGGATAACCAACTATTGATTTCATGCCAGTTACACACTAAGCAAGGTCATTAGAAAGGTAAGCTAATTACTATGAGTGGTAATGCTGTTAGTGTGCTGAGACAGTGGCCTCCATCAGTGAGAGAGAGAGAGAGAGAGAGAGAGAGAGAGAGACACGCACACCACACACACACACACACAATGCTGGTGGTACATCATCAGTTGTTGTGGCTTGTAAGAACACAGGGTGCTTTTAGTACAACCAGTAATTTCCGGTTGTGTCTGATTAGTTAAGGTATTTTACACACTTTGAGGAATCAGTTTTGGAGGGTGGATATCAACACTGGACAACGGCCAAGGGATGGGGGAACTTGCCATCTGACCCACTTCAGTTTGCATTGATCACCATGGATACGTGAAAGATGTGGCACCGTGCTGGCCTGGTTCTACAATGTCTTGATTTTAATACTTGGACATAGTCAATATAAGTCATGATGCCCATTACAAGGAGAAGTCATGAAGCATTATCCATTCAAAATAGAAAATAGCAATTGCTATAATACAGTGTGTACTGAAGGAGTATTGATTTTATTTAGCTGTACAAAGAGATTATGCTGGATACAGAGCAAAACCTAATTACAACCATCTGCTGTGTGTGGCATTACACTCACATCTGTGATCATGGTGAATGTGACCTCTTGGTTCAACATGTCAAGGTCATGTGTAGGGTTTGTTTTGTATGGGGATGCAGGACTGGGGTGGTGGGGATGCTGTACTAGTAGTTAGGGAGGTGGAGATGCAGTACTGGGGTGTGAGGATGCAGTACTTGTAGGTGGGGATGCAGTACTGGCGGATGGGGATGAAATACTGAGGTGTGGGAAGAGGGATGCAGTACTGGGGTGTAGGGAAATAAGGATGCAGTACTGGGGTGTAGGGAGGTGGGGATGCAGTCCTGGGGTGTAGGGAAATGAGGATGCAGTACTGGGGTGTAGGGAAATAAGGATGCAGTACTGGGGTGTAGGGAGGTGGGGATGCAGTACTGGGGTGTAGGGAAATAAGGATGCAGTACTGGGGTGTAGGGAGGTGGGGATGCAGTACTGGGGTGTAGGGAGGTGGGGATGCAGTACTGGGGTGTAGGGAAATGAGGATGCAGTACTGGGGTGTAGGGAAATAAGGATGCAGTACTGGGGTGTAGGGAGGTGGGGATGCAGTCCTGGGGTGTAGGGAGGTGGGGATGCAGTACTGGGGTGTAGGGAGGTGGGGATGCAGTACTGGGGTGTAGGGAAATGAGGATGCAGTACTGGGGTGTAGGGAGGTGGGGTTGCAGTACTGGGTTACAGTTGAACCCGGTTTATCCGGATGTTTTGGTATCGCTCGAAAATGGTCCGGATAGCAAGACATCCGGCTAGCTAGATCAAACGAGCAAAACGTGAATATTAAGTGAAAGCAAAAAATTTCATGTACATATATCAATAAATCAACAGGCAATAGTAATAACAGTGAATCATCATAACATATAAGTGTACCGATAATACATGGAAGGCGGAACACAGGCTACCATTTGTCAGGTTGTCTAGGACGTAATCATGTAGTGTGTGGAGCTTCAGGTGGTAAGTTAGATGAAAAACTTAAATCGATGACAAAAAGTCTCTAATTTGCCAATTGCATGTTCCTTTTTTAACTTTAAATGCCCTAAAAACATATGACCTCACATCGAACTTATGCTGTTTGCAGAAAGTAAACTGACGGATGGGATCACATGATCATGTGGCAGGTTATTTTCAACTTGAATTGCGACAGGTAGTAGGGGTCGATTTATAAGTGTTATATACAATACAATTTCAGTGTAGTTTACCTTAATCCTACTTAACACGTTTTCGTTTCTGATGAGATGTTCTTGAACACACCAAATCCTAATGAACACCCCGATTAACACGCCTCTCGAGTGTTTTGTTGGCTAATTAAGCAGTTCACATCCAATGCCTTCCGACAGATTACGAGTGAAATCACATAGGCGTTTGGTAAACAGTACTGTAGTGACACAACATATACACATGCACATTGCACATATCTCTCCATCTGGATAACTGGATCATTTTTCAATGGAAATCTAGGAATTGTTTGAAAATTCGGCGTCCAGAAGAGTAGGGTCCGGTTAAAAGAGGGTCCGGATATGTGGCGTCCAAGTAAACAGGGTTTGATTGTAAGGGAGGTTGGGATGCAGAACTGGGTTGAAGGGCGGTTGGGGTGCAGTACTGGGGTATAGAGAGGTAGGGATGCAGTACTGGGATATAGAGAGGTGGGGATGCAGCACTGTGTCATATTCTTTAAGGTGATATTTGCTGTTGATTTTCGGGTGCTGAAGGTGTGACAATATCTGCCTATGTCTCAGTGATATGAGCAGGACAGGGAACTGATATACAGAAAGAATCCTACTGTCCACACAACATCTGTGTCTGTATCTACAGGAAATACAGTACTTCCTAATGTTCTACACTTCTTAGTATCTTGTCAGGACCTGACTTTGTATGTGGCAGACAAATCATTTGGACAGCTCTAGACATCGGTTATTACTGCACTCCTGGTGACAGAGACATTCACATAACTGTTGTGCTGATGACACCAATCGATAGGGAGCTTAAAGTAAAGTGTTCTTGTCAGTTTGTCAAGTGTTACAAATATTGATATTATTAGCTGTGTTGATTATTCATACTGTTGATGTGAGATTTTTGAAATACTGAAATAGGTGTTTAACAGCAGGATCTGATAAATGTATTGAAGTAGTCTGTCACACTGTCCCTGAACCATGTTGTTTTCAGATTTTCGTCAGGGTCTAAATCTCCCATAGTTACCCACAGTTGACATTATGTGCTGAGAGGCAAATGTTCCGAACTTATGATAATTACCTTAAATTACCAACAGGATCTGAGGTCAGGTCACTCAGCTGCCTGTGTTTTTTTCTCCAAAATAAATTTTGCTAGACTGAAGTATGTAATGTCAAAACGAATTCTAACAGCAATGTGAAACGATTTGATCCATTTTCCCATCCATGCACTGCAGCCACTGTTTCTGTGAAAGTGACTTAGCTTGACATGACAGAGGATCTACATGACTGAGGGGATGAAAGATGGCATATGTTAATTTCTGTCAAGAATAGCTTCACTTGTGTTCTTGCTCATGTCAGTGGGTATGTGTGTTTGATAACCAGCCTGGGTCCTGTTCCTCAAAGCAATTGTAGGGCTAAGATGATTTTAACTCCCATACTTTAACATAGACATAAGACAGTCATTGCGCTGTGATAGCTTTTAGGAACAGGGCCCAGAAAGGCACCCACTGGCACACAGCAGATACAACACTAGATACTGTCCATCAGTATGATAGGGTTATCAGTTTACACAGTCTCCAGGTCAAACTATCAGCAGTATCATCTTGTCCTGGTGTAGGTTGTGGGTAAAAACTGGGTGCAGTATGTTGTGGGTAAAAACTGGGTCTTGTATGATGGGTGTATGAAACTGGATGTTGTATCAAGGGTGTAAGCTTCTGGATTTTGCATGATGGGTTTATGAAACTGTGTGTTGTGTGATGGGTCTAAGAAACTGGGTGTTGTACAAAGGGTGAAAGAAACTGCATGTTGTACAAAGGGTGAAAGAAACTGCATGTTGTATGAAGGGTGTAAGAAACTGTATGCTGTGCTGGGTAAGAAACTGGGTTTTGTATGGTGGGTGTAGAAAACTGTATGTTGTACGAAGGGTGTAAGAAACTGTATGCTGTACTGGGTAAGAAACTAGGTTTTGTATGGTGGGTGTAGAAAACTGTATGTTGTACAAAGTGTGTAAGAAACTGTATGCTGTACTGGGTAAGAAACTGGGTTTTGTATGGTGGGTGTAGAAAACTGTATGTTGTACGAAGGGTGTAAGAAACTTGATGTTGTGATTGGTGTTAGAAACAGCTAAAATGTTGTGTAAGAACATGTGCTGTGTGGAAGAGGCTGGTTGTCAGTTGGTTGCATTTTGTCGTTTTGCCAAGGTATTAATAAGATCATGAGATCCAGTGATGTAAGCCTCTCACTGACATTTAGTCTGTGTTCAGACACTGTCACAAACCCACATACCAACATGAGGGACACAATATTATTACATTAACTCAAATGTAGTTCAGTGCACTGACGACATCTGCAAATCAACATAGTAAAGTAGCTTCATTGACGTACATCAACTTGTTGACCCGAAGACAAGAGCCAGCAGCTAACCTGCAAGCTGATAGAGCCATTTTGATCGTTTTACCATCAGAACGTACTTTAGGTACAACACAATGTATGAGAACTAGGTATAGTGAGTATCTTGTCAGATTATGGAGCTCAGCTCTGGATGTATGCTGTACTATTGAAGTAATGAAGTAATGAAAGTTCATCAGTATGACACAAACCAAGTGACAAGTTGGTCCATCATTATGTGTTTATCATATATATTGTGATGCTAAAAGAGAGAATAACACAACAATATTGGCGTGTATGTAGACAGTTGTACCATACCGTCAGACCTGGGGCAATTGCTTCATGCCAGATTTCTCCCTGGGGATATGCCATCAGCATATGCAAGTGACTTAACCAAGCAGTGATTAGTCCATCAGATTTTAACATGAGGTATTGAGTGTCAAAGACACTGTGAGTGGTGGTGATGATACCAGGTTTTTGTTCCTCAGCAAGCTAAGTATTGTGGGTCAAAGTCACAGAGAAAGTCACTCAGCTGCTTAGCTGTGTATAGTGGTGAGCTGCTCATTTAAAGTTGACAGCTATATTACAGGTCACCTGAAGTGTAGTCACCTGCGGGATAAAATATGTATTGTCAGTCCCTGATGTGTCAACTCTCAAGTCTGTAGCTCCAGGAATGTCAACAGATTTATGAACCAGAATTGTGCGACAAAATTAGACTTGCCTGTTTGTTTGTTTTGTTTCCTTCAAGTTGATACAAAGATGGATATCCCGAAAAATCCCATTTTAGATCATGAAGTGACCAGGCCTCCCATTAAGGGTTATAATTATCTAAAAATATATCATTTAGCATTTGTTGAGCTATGACCATTTTATCTTTGACAAAGCGGAACATCTTCATTCTTCATTTGGAGCTGTCCAAGTAACATGCCTGTCACACTATTACATGAAATAGTAGGTGGTGAACAGTGACGCTAAAGCTGATGCCATTGATACAATTCTTTCTAAGGAGACTTGAGGTACACAGCAATGATATAGAGAGAACAGCATGTGCATTGTAAATAACAAAGTATTACTTACACTTGTTATTGTTGTTATTGTCACAGTAGCCAACAAAGTATTGCTTTACTTGTTATTGTTGCTGTTGACACAGTAACCAACTAAGTATTACTTATACTTGTTTTTGTCGCTGTTGTCACACGAACCAACTAAGTATTACTAAGACTTGTTATTGTCTCTGTCACAGTAATAAGTATTACTTATGCTTGTTATTGTTGCTATTGTCACAGTAGCCAACTAAGTATTATTTATACTTGTAATTGTTGCTATTTTCAGAGTAACAAACAAAGTGTTACTTACACTTGTTACTGTCTCTGTCACAGTAACAAAGTATTACTTCTTCTTGTTATTGTCACTGTTGTCATAGTAACCAACAAAGTATTACTTACACTTGTTATTGTCACTATAGTCAAACTAACTTACACAGTATTTCTTATACTTGTTGTCTCTTATTCATATAGACCAAGACTGACAGTCTCTATTGATTGCATAACTAAGAATTCAAACTGTTTGTAGAATTACCATTGTTGCTAATCATGACATTCAAAATATTTGCTGGTTCAGGTATTTATCTATCAAAGTTTGGAAAATAAGATCATTTTATTCTAGATTTAAGTGAAATTCTTGTCAAGGTAAAGATTAGAACCTCTTTGGTCCTTGTATCTGGTTTTGTTATCATTGAGCACATCGTCAAAGACCTAGCATTAGTAGATATATGACTTCTTAAAACTGCAACACCCAGTCTGTAACTGTACTGACATTGGCTGTAGACGCAGGCAGATGTTAGCCGCCCAGCATGGTTGGATAATTCCCACATATTTCATTCCAGATGTGAGTGTTGAACTTGGCCTTTGAGGAAGTCTCTAGGTTTAACTGATATAAACAAGGTTGTGTAACTGGATCTATGTTTTCCTGACTGGGGTCTAAGGTGCATCATACATGGGGTTTGCTCTGCTTTGGGCAATGTTCACACTTAAGTATGAGGTGCAAATGAAGTTTTATGTCATATGGTAGTGATAGCATTGAAGTCAGTATAAAATTTAGTGAGAATTTAACAAATTAATGCAAGTCTCCAAAATATGTAACAGGTCAAGACATTAGTTTGTGTATGGAAGCACAACATTAAGAAGACGTCGTGAATCTGGATTATGTATGTATTTACGCTAACAAAATTGACTTCATGTTACCAGGTTGTAACAGGAAATTTGAGTAGGTATTCCTATTTTTCTAGCAAACACTCGGACACATGAAGGAAATTATTCCTTGGTGTTGATTGTTGTTCCAATATAGCGGATATCCAGCTCACCTGACACAAAATGTTACAAAGTCAGGTGGTGCCTACATATTAGAAGAATATGACTCATAACAACAAAGCATGGAGGTGTAGAGATTGGCACTAACACAGTATTCAGAAATGTTCTGCTGTAGTGCCTAGCACACAAAACGGCATGAGCAGACGGCTGGCTGTACAGTTAGATCACAAAGTAAAAGCCCAACCAACGCTCCCCATCACTTACCCACAGACTCTGGAGGACCTTGGTGGCCCTCATTGTCTCCTCTTCACCCAACACAAGAAATTCCGTCCAAATTTTAATTGTGGCTGTGCATTTGTAATGAGAGAAGGACTAAGCAAGTACAGGCAGTGATGCTCCTGGCTGCTCAAACCTATTGATTCTGGTAGTGTGCTTGCTTGGGCATATCCATTGCCTGTGTGGGGGTGGCAGCTTACAAGCTCAGCCTGGATGCAGTTTAAGAGGGAGAGGTTAGTCCATTATCAGTACTCTCCCTGTTATACTGTGAGGGGAAATGAATGCATCCTGTTAACTCGGTTTCTAGGTTTATTGTTCCCAGGCAAAGTAAGAACATTTGTTATAGATCAGTGCAAGTGGAAATACATTCATTTTTAAAAGCTACATTTTGTGTCAGGAATCCTAGAAAAAATAAAAAATTTCTAAAATATCTGACATAAAAATAATGATTGGAATACATGTTGTTTCATTTGTATGTTTTTTCAATGTGATACAATGTAATCAATCAGTGAAACTAATGGATACTGCTAACAAAAGATACAACTTTTTTTTTCATGATCTCATAGTTACCTAGCAACAACTATCAGCACAAAAACATGTCTTTATTCTCATTCATATAATTGATATGCTGCCTACAGCACCCATCAGTGGTAATTGTGACAGTTTTTTACAAATTCTGTGATTTGCTCTTGCATCTACAGTGGGAGTTTTGATTGAATAATTTGTTATTACATTGTCAGTATTAACTGACTGCTACGTCCCTGTTCATGTTATCCAGTATTGATAAGATGGAGCTGCTGTAAGCTGACTACAACCATGTAGATGGTCCCAAGGGCACAAACAGTCCAGTAATGGTGAAGCAATAAAACGACTGCATGTAGCATTATTACCAATTGATCCTGTCATGGAATTGATGTCGCTGCTTTGTCAACATTATGCCTTCGATCACAGGATAAGCTGCACAGAAGTGACAGCACAGTCTCACGCACCTTGACAGGTTATTACTAACCAACAGAAGAAATGTTTGCAGTGTTGGTTCAAGAACATGCATTGTGTAGGGCTATTGAGAACATAGCAGTGTGTATACTGGGGTTGTAGGGCTACAGAGAACACAGCAGTGTCTATACCAAGGGTGTAGGGCTATAGAGAACATGGCATTGTTAATGCTGGGTGTGTAGGGCTACAGAGAACATAGCTGTGTGTGTACTGGGGGTGTAGGGCTACAGAGAACATAGCTGTGTGTGTATTGGAGGTGTAGGACTACAGAGAACATAGCAGTGTGTATACGGGGGGTGTAGGGCTATTGAGAACATAGCAGTGTGTATACGGGGGGTGCAGGGCTATAGAGGACATAGCAGTGTGTATACTGGGGGTGTAGGGCTATTGAGAATATAGCAGTGTATACTAGGGGTGTAGAGCTACAGAGAACATAGCTGTGTGTATACTGGGGGTGTAGGGCTATTGAGAACATAGCAGTGTCTATACTGGGGGTGTAGGGCTATTGAGAACATAGCAATGTGTATACTGGGGGTGTAGAGCTATAGAGAACACAGCAGTGTGTATACTGGGGGTGTAGGGCTACAGAGAACATAGCTGTGTGTATACTGGGGGTGTAGGGCTACAGAGAACATAGCTGTGTGTATACTGGGTGTATAGGGCTACAGAGAACATAGCAGTGTGTATACTGGGTGTATAGGGCTACAGAGAACATAGCTGTGTGTATACTGGGGGTGTAGGGCTACAGAGAACATAGCAGTGTGTATACTGGGGATGTAGGGCTACAGAGTACATAGCAGTGTGTATACTGAGGGTGTAGGGCAACCGAGAACATTGCAGTGTCTATACTGGGGGTGTAGAGCTATTGAGAACATTGCAGTGTCTATACTGAGGGTGTAGGGCAACCGAGAACATTGCAGTGTCTATACTGAGGGTGTAGGGCTATAGAGAACACAGCAGTGTGTATACTGGGGGTGTAGGGCTACAGAGAACATAGCAGTGTGTATACTGGGGGTGTAGGGCTATAGAGAACATAGCTGCATGTACTTGGGGTGTTGGGCTACAGAGAACATAGCGATGCCTAAAATCTTCTAGTTTGGAGTATTTCTCAAAAGTTATTACTAAAAGTTTACAAAAATAAGAACATTTCATGTTCAGTTCCTAGTCAGTATCGGTATCAGATAGTAGCTGGATATTTTCCCAGTTTTGCTAGTTGATTGCAATTTCTTTGAATTCCCAGCTTAATGCTTGGGTAGGTCAGAGGGTATTAAGAGAGGCATTTGGCTGTGCCTTGTGTGAACGGAAAGACTGGTTTCAAATTCTTTATTACTGAATTTTTGTGTTTATTTGTGATTATTAGTTGTCAAAAAAGACATGAACGTAAGTCCGACATTCAAAATGAGATTGCAACCTTTCTAATCTTTTTCTCCATGTATGTTACATACACAAACTACTTGTACTTTCAGAAGAGGTCATGTCAATGGGCGTATGTTTACAAAGTAAAGCAGATTTGATATGTTATTGATTGCAGGATAATTACTGCAATATCTCTGCCTGGTAAACTGATGCTTGGTATCTGCTAATCAATATCAACATGTCCTGCAAGCTAATGTTGCATTCGCATTAGCACTGACTTACCCTCTGCCAGCTGTTGTACTGACTTACTTTCTGACAGCTGTAGTACTGATTCTACAAGCTGTAGTGCTGACTTTCCCTCTGACAGCTGTTGTACTGACTCTGACAGCTGCAGTACTGACTCTGACAGCTGTAGTATTGACTGACTACCAGTACCAGCTGTGTTAAAAAGTGACTTTCTTCCAGCTGGATCATGGTTTAGCTTTGCGTCAGTGATGTGATACAAAACTTTTCTCATTAATTGTAGCATGCTCATAATTAGTTATTGGTAGATATAGTTGTTTCTTGGTGCTTTGTGTACCAAGCACATATAAGAAGCCTTGTATCTGATCATTTAGACTTAAACTTAGGGCTTTGCATAAACTGGTAAAAGTAATTGCATTTCCATGTGGTATCCTTGACACTTAACAGATTTGAATAATGGCCGAGACTGTCCTGACAACCTGCAACATTCAGCAGCAATAGTGACTTTTTGTCTGCCCATGTTTGTAATCATCACCTTTCATTCATCGGCCTATTGATCAATGCCAGATGACTAGCACTTGATCACCTCAGCATCTCCTAAACTTTCTCCATGTCTTACATGACATCATGTACTTATAAAAGTCAAATATATCAGACTGTCTAGGGTAGTTCTTAATGGTCGTTTTGCATCAAATGATGATAAATCGGTCTGTTGTAACTGAGGGTTTTTTAAGTGAATCTTGGTACAATATAAGTTGTTCATTGGTCAGGAGGAGGGGCATGGGTTGATGTACCCTCGATGTTCGTTTATGTTCCTTTCGGGCTCACTGAAAATTGTCATAGTGTAATTCCCCTTCTTGATATTCACAGGGCCTTTGTCAAAATTTATTTATTGGAATATGAGGTAATTCTTTTCCTAGCCATCGCTAGATTTTGCAGACAATACAAGAAAAACAAATTTAGTGTTATCTCCCTTCTATCGATTTGCATTTGCAAAACATCAGTAATTTCCACGCATCATGCATGATTCAGTGTTATTCTAGATAAAGATGTACTACCACAAAGTACTGAAGGAGATGCCATTGACAGCAGGGTACATTGAAATGTACCTCACTTGTAAGTGGGGTACATTGAAAATAATAGAGTGCTTAGCCAATCAGAAAATGACATTCATGTGTGAGGTAAGATAAATGCTTGCTAGAGTCTCTCAGAATGAGGAATTATTCTTTAATTCAAGTGGTTGAACACATGAGGAAATGGTAAGTACCATGTGAGATTGTGTATACATCAGTTATAAAACAAGGACATAAAAATTATATGTGTTACATATTGTGTGGGCCAAAGATGAGGGGAAATCAGGGCTAGAAGCAGTGATTTAAGTATTCGATACAACGGAGAACAAATTAGTTTGGCGTCAATGTGTTTGTGTTATGCATTGGAAGTGTTTGTAAACATGCAGGAATGCACCTGTGTGGTTGTGACCTGGATGGATGTGCAACCTTCATAGTGTGGGTAAATAGGCCACTCCTTATTGTGTAAATTACAAACACTCGTCAGTACTACTCTGAGAAACACATGAATTCCTAATCTGTCTCAAAGTCCCCGAACCACATTATTTTCCATACTGCCTTGCTTCCTCTGCAGTGCTGAAGCCTTAAATGAAGCTAGTCTAGATTTTCACAGTTTCAGTCTGAATCTCATCTCTCCATTGGGCTCCTTTTAAATTTGAATGGGTTTGTTTGTTACAATCAAAATTATATAGACTATGTTAGTGGAATGAATTCCGGGTTAAAATGTGACCCCAGTAACTTATGCTTGTGAGTAGTGACCTCAAAAATCGGGTGATCAGGATGGACATGACATCGTGTCCTAATCGAGGGGAATGCTGGCAGTCATATCGACCAGTGGCAGTGTCTTCTCCAGACACATTACTTAATGGCCTTTGTGATTAAACTGAAATAGCACTGAGTGCTGCTTACAACAAAAAGAAGAGCACAAGGAGAACAGTTTTGGTTTTCAGTATTGATACACTTAAATACTGGATACCTACCAGCCATATTGCTTAGTGCCATGTCACAATAGTGCTGACCCCGAACCTTAGCCTAAACCTAAACCTTGTCTTAACCCTAACCAAAAATAAATTTGCTTGTTTTCAGAGATGGCAGAAAGTATTTGGTATTCTGTAGTCTTGCCTCAATGTTGAACAGACATGATTTTGAAAATTACTTTGAGACCAAAAAGGTTCTATAGGCATGATGGCTGTAGTACAACTACAAGTCAATTGTTTGGAGCCCATTTTCAGTTACCCAGCCTTAAATGTCTATAGTATTTGTTGTATTTAAAGTAGATTCTGAAATTGGTCTGTTATAAAAGGCCAGACCAGGACCAGAAGCTTGAAACTTGGTGAGTAGGTTAGTCACCTTGTACAGTGCACATATCCCTCAGGGATCACTCAAACAGTGATGCGGAAACTTGTACATTTGTTTCAACCAGTTCGTGCAAATGAATCAAAATCTAATTTTCAATATGGCCATCATGGGAGACATATTGACATTCTCTTGACATTGATTTTCAAAATATAATGACATTTGGTGCTTATGTAATTAGTAGTAACTGATATTGATGGACTGTGGAAGCTGGCTCTGATATTACCAGATTGACTGAGTTGAACATTGGCTCATGTATTTCTTCTTATGATGAAGACATATGTTGTTTGAATCATTAGTTATAGCATTAGACAATTAACTGTCCAGAATGCTTAGAGCCTTGAGATTTGAAAAATTATGTCATGTAGATCTGAGTGTTTTCTGTGAAATACTGATGTACAAAATTGGAAACATTGTTGACAGTAAGTCATGTGCATTGATCAGAATTCTGGATTTGTTTAGCTGATGGAAACCTTTTGTTTTCAGTGTAGAGAGTTTGTGAAGGCAGGCGCATTACGTGGTACATCCCCCAACGATGTGGTCCAGAACTGTGACATCACCTTCACATGTGTGGCTGACTCCGGGGCTGTTCGAGACGTGAGTAGCAAAACAATCTGTTACAGCTGGGGTTTGGTGTTCAACGCCTCACTGAGCATGATGTCAGGTATATGTGGAGTGCAGTCAGAAACAGACAGGGCAAAGATCTACACAATCAGGATACAAGTGAGTGAGTTCAGTTTTATGCCGCACTCAGCAATATTCCAGCTATATGGCGGCGATCTGTAAATAATCAAGTCTGGACCAGACAGTCCAGTGATCAACAACATGAGCATCGATCTGCGCAATTGGCAAGTAATTACATGTGTCAACCAAGTTAGCGAGCCTGACCACCCGATCCTGTTAGTGACCTCTTATGAAAAGCATAGTCGCCTTTTATGACAAGCATGGGTTGCTGAAGGCCTATTCTACCCCGGGACCTTCACGGGTCCAATCAGGATACAATGACATGGAAGTAACACTATCCTTTATGGTGATCTCACTGCAGGCCTAGTACCACTATCCATTCTGGTGATCTTACTGCACGTGTAGTACGTCTATCCATTATGGTGATCTTACTGCAGGTGTAGTACCACTATCCATTCTGGTGATCTTACTGCACGTGTAGAAACACTATCCATTATGGTGATCTCACTGCAGGTGTAGGAACACTATCCATTCTGGTGATCTTACAGCACTTGTAGAAACACTGTCCATCATGGTGATATTACTACGGGTGACACTATCCATTCGGGTGATCTGACTGCAGGTGTAGTGACTATCCATTCTAGTGATCTCACTGCAGATGTAGAGACAGTCTCCATTATGGTGATCTCACTACAGGTGTAGTAACACTATCCATTCTGGTGATCTCACTGCAGGTGTAGTGACTGTCCATTTTGGTGATCTCACTGCACGTGTAGTGACTATCCATTCTGGTGATCTCACTGCAGGTGTAGAGACACTCTCCATTATGGTGATCTCACTGCAGGTGTAGTGACACTATCCATTCTGGTGATCTCACTGCAGGTGTAGGAACACTATCCATTCTGGTGGTCTTATTGTAGTGATGCTATCCATTCTGGTGATCTTACTGTAGGTGTAGTACCGCTGTTTGTATACACTTTTAATGACTAAAACTTCTGTTTCAGATTGTATTTGGCAACTCTGGAGTGCTACAGGGCATTTCACGAGGGAAGTGTTATGTGGAGATGTCCACAGTTGATGAGGAGACAGTGGAAGATGTTGCAGAGGTAGGTGGTCGGGTTGTCACTGACAACAGAGGTTCTCTGGCTTCATCAGAGTGTGTTCCTAGTAATAGTTACTTCATTCTGATATGACAGCTGGGTCCAAATACACCAAGCCTGGTTGCAGGCGATTGATGGATGAATTGTCATGGGCATAGCCCAAGCTGCAAGTTCATCAACCAGTCAGCAGCGACCAGGCCATCGTTAATTATACTAAGCTCGAGAGATTGGATGAAGTAACTGCTTTGTACCAGGCACACATTCTGCGTTCAAATTTCAAAATCTGTGTGGGATATTTTGATTTAAAATCTTCCTGTTTGAGACTGCTGCCATGTCTGGTTGTGAGTGGCATATAATACTATAGAAGTCACCACACAGTACACTGCCACAAGTCGTTGATGAGATTGAAGATGCTAAACTCTGTGATGATACAATCAATGGCATCATTCTCTCACAAAATACTGATATGATGGAAACTGTTAGAGGGACTGACCCAGTTATTATCCCCCCGGCATGTAATGAAGGGGGATATAGTCGACGTCTCGTCCGTCCGTCGTTGCCTTCCATAATCAATTTGTTTCCGGGGCATAACTCAGAAACCATTCAATATTTTTAGACCAAACTTGAGAGATATAATAATCTGAACATATGGTTGTGCCTTTCGCTACTTACAGATTTTTTGTGTTTTTATTTTGTTTTGTTTTTCCATGGAAAATTTTGGTGTCAGTCTAATAGTGGGGCATGTTTCGTTTCCGGAGCAGAACTCAAAAACTGTTCAATCAGAACCTAAAGTACTAACTTTTGCTATTTACAGGTTCTTATGATTTATAATTTTGATTCAGTTTCCTTATAAACGTTTCGGTTTTTGTCTCACAAGTGAGAGGATGTTTCGTTTCCGGAGCAGATCTCAAAAACTTTGTAACATCTGTCAGCAAAACTTGGTAGATTTTTGTGGCAGATCCCAAAGTGGTGCCTTTTGCTCTTTACAGTTTTTTGTGATTTCTTATTTTCTCGGTTTCCATAAAAGCGTTTCGGACATAGTCTCAAAATAGAGGAATGGACTTTGTTTCGAGAGCAGAACTCAAAAACCGTTCAATACTTTTCTGCAAAACTTGGTAGATACATCAGTCAGAACCTGAAGTGGTGCTTTTGCTATTTACAGGTGTTTGTGATTTCTTAGTTTCAAGGTTTTCGTGGAAACGATTTCAAACGTGAGAGGTGTGTTTCGTTTCCTAATATCTGTCAGCAAAACTTGGTAGATATCTGTGGCAGACCCCAACGTGGTGCCTCTTGCTATTTACAGACTTTTGTGATTTGTCATTTTCCCACTTTCCATGAAAACGATTCTGACTTAGTCTCAAAATGGAGGGATGGGCTTCATTTCTGGAGCACAACTCTAAAACTTCTTAATATCTGTCAGCAAAACTTGGCAAAAATTGGCTGAAATTGCAAAGAGCCATTCAGAGAGTTGATGTCGAAGGCAGTTTTAAACCGTGATGTAACTATACAATGCACCATGGCTGAGATCAAAGGGACAACAGTCAGAGATTGGGACAATGTATGGTTTTACAAAAACTTTGTGTTTTGTCTGTAGTAAACACATGATTTTGGAATAGAAGTGGTAGTCATCTTACAAGCTGTTGCACAGACTGAGGTATAAATGCCATTATTATCATATCATTATGCTGTGTAAGGACCCTCTAATATATATATGTGTTGTATTGCAGGCAATCATGGCACGGGGTGGCGTGTTCCTGGAAGCACCTGTTGTTGGGAGTCGGGTGCCAGCCCTGGAGGGACGATTGGTGATCCTTACATCAGGAGACAGGAAGCTGTATGACGACTGCTTCTCATGCTTTGAAGCAATGGGCAAGAAGTCATTTTACTTGGGAAGTAAGACATTTTATTTTCATTACTAAATCGGTAGAGTTTGTTCAGTTCTTGTAGCTGTGACAGTGGGGTAGTTTAAGCAGTTGATCATCACGCCAAGGCTTTCGATTCCCATTTGGCTTTCAATTCCCCGCATGGGCACAATGTGGGAAGCCCATTTCTTGTTTTTCCCTTGTGTGGTAATGCTGGGATATTGCTAGAAGTTGCGTAGACTCATACTCCCTCATGAAGCTGATGTTGGTGCTCTATGCTCCCTAGTTATTATATCAGTGACAGCTCTGTAAACAGTCAAAACATTTCATAAAATATATGACAAATACTGTATCGGTTGTGCATAATACACACACACTGAGTGTTTGTTATTTTCTCCATGGCAAGACATTATTTTGAGAATGCAACACTAGAAAAATGCATGTCTAAAAGTCTGTACTACAGCATGCAGGTCAGCTGTTTTCACCCTATCTTGTCAAAGAAAGTTTTCATAACTGTCTGGAATTATGTTTTATCAGTTTTATTCTCTAACATCTACCATTAACCTTGTCTTCCTTGAAGATGAAGTGGGCACTGCCACACGTATGAAGCTCATCCACAATATGCTGCTGGGGACTGTCATGGCAGGACTGGCAGAAGCTATGGCACTTGCAGAGAAAGTGGGCATAGACATGGAAGATCTGTCAGAAGTTCTCTCCCTTGGCTCACTCTCCTGTCCAACCATTAATCACAAGAGTCAAGGTATGTCCCAGGGCACCTCGGCTGCTCGTTGGTGGTACATAGATTGGTGCATAGCAATATTAACAGGAGACAGGAGCTTAAAGGATTTCTGAAATTTGGAAGCATCAGATTTTCTTATATCTGTACAATCTAGCAAAATGCCAACATATCACATTAATTATTTTAGTTTGACTTTTTTTCTACTGAGTTTAAAAAAATTGTCTCTCTGCCAAAATATGCATTTTACCTGAACTTAAGTGAAAAAAAATCAAAATGAAAGAAGGAGAAAAAATTCTTTCATTTTGGAAATGTTTTCAAAGAAACTTTTATTAGTCTCTTGGAGCGTGCTTAATCAAACTATGTTTATGAGGAAATTTGTTTTGAAGTGAATATTAGTTGTGCTTATGCATTATTTTTTCCTCTTTTCAGCAATCGTTAATGGCAAGTATCTTCTATTGCATGAACACTATCTGCAATCTGTAATCACTCCACAATCTAGCTTGATTGTGCTTGTTTCCACCTCCTCAGTGAATATTTGTGAGCGCAAAATCTTCTAATGTTAGAAAAGTAAAGAATAATTTTTGTTATGATCCCCTGATCTGATGGAGACTTGATTGCTTATCAACAGATGCAATGAATCGGCTTACTCACTCACTCATCCACTGACATTTCATGGTCACTTACTGTCTATCCCAACAACACTCACTTATTATAGCTTTATACAATAACTAGGTTCTCTATATGTAGTAACAGTAATGCTTTCCTTGAATTTCATAGTGGATAGTTTTTGTGAAAACTAAATAGATTTGGGTGTCACTGCTAGATGGCATTCCAAATGTTTTGAGGATGTCTTTAGTGTCCACTAATCATATTACTGTTTCCCAGTACAGTGAGGCTTTATGGATTACAACTTCTAGTTTATTACATTGATTGACGTTTTGATGTAGATTCTTACATCGTTATCAAGTTAAAAACTTATCATTCAGCTTGATGACAAAGTAAGAATCTACATCCAAACGTTGCTTAACGTATTAAACAAGAAGTTGTAATCCATAAATCTGTATGTTTCGTTTTTTGACTCATTAAACAAGAAGTTAGTTTACTTTCATTGTACCCTAATCTGAGAAGATGTCTTGTCCTGAGGTTGGCAGTAAGTTGTCAATGTTTTCCCGGACAGCTTCTCTCAGATATTGTGTCATCTTCCTTGTGGTATTGTGCATGTGTGTATTGTAAGAGTTACCTGTGGACAGGTTTTTGTATTGTACTGTCCAAATAGTGCCATTAGTTGTTTTTTTTTACTTTCCACGATAGTTTCAAATTCTAACTGTGTCAAGAATGATCTCGTCACGAAATGGCTGCAATTTTGCCTTGTGACGTTAATTATTAACTCACTCACTGTAAGAGCTATCTCCCACTCTCTGCTTCTTCACTGCAGTGACATTACCAAATTGCATGTTTGTATATGTCTTTCCATGTCCTGAACAGGACCATTGGATAGCCTAGTAATTAAAGTGTTCACTTGTCATGCTGAAGTCACAGGTTCAATTTCCTCACATGGGTACAATGTGAGAAGCCCATAGCTTGTGTTCCTCGCATATTATTGCTGGATTATTGCTTAAAGAACGAATAAACTCAATTTTTTGGTACTCTTTTTACCACTGCATATGAAAGACTTCTGGTTAGACATGAACGGAACACCATTTATTGAGAAAAAAAGCTTGTGGTTAATTAATACTCAGTGCTTAAAAGTTGCTAAAAATCGTCTGCTTCACTCTTGCCTGCAAACGAAACCACAGACAGGTTTATGTATCTCTGCCGCCAGAGCCCTGTAGTGATGTCATAGAAAGAACGATTTTCAGTTAGTTGTGTAGAAAATGTGTAGGAACCTCATCATTTTGCTGATTTCTTGACGTCACCAAAGACATGCCGAATTGTTCTGTTGCTGTCAATTGCTCCTTAGGGTCAGGTGATGGTGTCACTATGCACAGATTTCCACCGGACCCCGTAGTTTGTGCTTGAATTGATTGTTTGTGTGTGCGAAGCGAGCGTTATGGAAGCCTGTGGTATATACTAAATCAGATGGTTCGCCCCCTACCACGCTTTCAGGATAGAAAATGGAGTTCAAGTTTCATCGAGTTTATAAAATCAAGACTGCTTACTACACATTGCTGACCAAATGGATTTTGCATGAATATAACGCTTTCTTCCTTGGGAACGAGGTTGTGGTCGAAGTGACAATATTATCGTAAGTAATATTAAATTGACACCTGCCTCGCTTCCAAGAGTGAAATTGTTATGTTGTAAGCCATGCCATGTAAAATCATATTGTGCATCAATAAAATACATATTTTACTACCTGTGAACAGTAATTTTGATTTTGTAAGCCTGTGAAAACAAACATAAATAGCATTTATCCTCTGACAGGGCGCTACCATTTTTTAAAATAGCAAAGAACTTAATAAAAACAAAATGCAATAATTAAAATTTACAAAAATCAAAGTTATAGGAGCAATGTCAGCCTATTACCTTGTTTGAGGAATGTATCCATCAATATTCACAAAAGTGAGTGATATATAATTCATCTGCAGATTTCCTAAGTGATATGTCTTTTAACAGTCTAATATACGAAAACATGATGTATCGTTTTAGGTTTTTCACATTGCTGTATGGTCTCATTGTTCACCCAAGATAACACACTTTGCAACTAATTGCATAATGTGTGTCATTCTTTTAAGAAAGTAATTTAGTTAGCCTTTAATGAGCAATCAATCAATGTATTGGCGGTTAATCGTTTGAGAAAAGGGTGTTTTTTTACATAGACACAGACACGACAGAATGTATTCAGTATAGATTAATAAATGTACATACATAAAGACTACTTGTGACAAAGCCCCATTTAAATCAGCTTAAAAGTAATTAATCAATCAGCGTGTTATCGGTTAATCCTTTGATCGATCCAAATGGGGACCTTTGTTGGGTAATCTAAATGGTGTTACCACAAATTATACCTATTATAAGTTCATTAACTGAGCATCAAGTGAATGATGACAAATAACATGTAGGTTTACACCACCTAACATGGATTACAACCTAGCGACACCAAGTGGTTTTGACAGAATTGTCTGTGAAAACGATGGTTGTAAGTCGGAAACTAGGCATAGCAGGAAACAAAGCTAAATGATAATAGTTTGTGAGATCATATAGCTTTTATTTTTCACAACAGTGGTCGCGTTTGCAGGTTTGTACAAACCTGTAAACGAAATAGTTTACCCCCTGAAATGTAGATGAATTCTGCATAGACCCTCATAGCTATACCTACAATTAAATTAATTAATTTCGATTGCGGTTGAGAATTGTGCACTATTGTCAAAAAGGGTGATTTAAGGTAATTAAAGATCTAAATGAGCAGTTTTAATGACAGGGTGTCATTTATAACGATGTCAATGAGTGATTTATGCATTTGCACCCCCTACAGTATATGTGATCTTTAAAGCAGTGTCAAATCATATTCACTCACTCACTCACCGACTTCTTGAAGCTTACTATACTCACTCCAAATCCTTTATTCTGAGATGAGTGATATAGAGTAATATTAACTAAAGTCTGATGGAACTGTATACTGAGGCATGTCCTGTATTGAGTACTGACCTGTGTTCTGTTTTGCAGCAATGGTGAATGGCAAGTTTGACCCCCACTTTCCCCTGCAGCACCAGCAGAAAGATCTGCGACTAGTCCTCGGCCTCGGGGATCGTGTGGAACAGCCGTTGTATGTTGCCTCAGCAGCTAATGAGGTAACACTCTGTGCCATGTATGGCATCTACATTAGCTACTGATGTTACTGACTTGGTAGACTGTAGGTCGTCTCCTCACCTGATGAGGTGCTGCATGCTGCTTGGTTTGCTTATATGCCAGTGAAGTATGTCATTTGCTGCTCCATGTATTTAAAGCTGCCAAGTGATTATTGCCAAGCTTTACACACCCTGGGAATCCCCTCTTTTATGAGTATCATGAAAGTTTGTAGGGGAGCTCATGTATCATATGAATCTATAAATGGATGGATGGTTCTTGCTTATCTAACCTCATTTCATCAGAAATGCATGTTGATGGCAGGCCTATCAAAGTTTCTCCACATTCATTTCTGTTTTCAGATGTTCAAGAAAGCTCGCAGTCTTGGATTCAGCGAGAGTGACATTTCAGCAGTAGTTCGTGCAGCAAATGCATGATGGGAATGTTGACATCAGCCAATCACTACATGTGTTTCAGAACAATTTTATGAAACAGTTTCCTCAGAAAAGTGTTGGAGTTTATGTAGAAGAAAGTTGATAGAACGACCAAGACAAAAGACTTCACAGAGAGTCATCGTGGATGTTCATTTTTAACATCATGCGGTAGTTCTTCTGTCAGCTGTGGTATTGCATGGAAAGTATTTGACGTTACAAGATTTTAATTATGTATTTTAGAAGTCTCAGCATTGATGCAAGCATAAAAAGGAAGGCCATTTTTCCAATTACTTAAGCTCTCTGAAACCATCAAAGCGGTTTTAGTGTTTGCAAGCTGATATTGCTGTTTATCTTATGCCTGTATTTTCTGGGTAGGTAACATTCAGGTTGAAAATGAAATTTCATTTGATTGTATAGAAACAAATTGTAGATGGTGTGTATAGATTTATATCTGTAGCTTAAGAAACCCATCACAGCATAAGTTTAACACCAGTGGGGGCAAAACTGAAATAAGATGAAAGTGTGTGAATCCTGTAGATCTTAATATTAATATATTGTTGAAAACTTATTTATTTGGAGAAATCACAAAACTAGTTATGAAAGGTATGTCAGGCAGAAGAGTTATGGCAAACTGTTATTGCTTAAACTCACATCTGTGAAGATGTTGCAAAGGGTTCTGTTTAGTATTCCATCTACCCTGAAATTTCTAAGTTATGCAGATGTTTCCAACAGTTTTAGATGGGTCTTTTAACATGGATTTTACATTTTACATGAAGTTAATTAACTTGTGTATTTACTCTCGGAATCAAGTTGTCGTGATTTCATTTTAATACTTTTTGTTCTTTGTGTACATCCAGACCACCGTGATTGTGAGACTAAGATATCAGCAATGGAATTAGACTTGACAGTCACTGGCTCCCATAAGGAGGAGGTCATTAAAGATATGGGCAAATGATAGAAAGACAGAATTTCTCTCTCTTTTTTTACAATTTCTATTAGGATAAAAGCAAGAGGAGTAAAGAGTGATTGAAGTGGCCAGTAGGAACAGTGTTGACTGTTTAGCTGACATGCCTGTAGGGGGATAGCATGCCAAGCCAAAATGTGTATCTTTTTGTCCAATATACATTGAGTCTAAAGCAGGACATACATCAAGGAAGTGCTAGCAGGTATTGTTGGAATATTCCTATGTAGAAACTATTGCCTGTTGCAGTTTTAAGACTACATGTCACAAGTTGGTTGAAAAAACTGGTAATTACTGATAATCAGTCTGTTCAGCCTCATTGTAATTTGGCACTGACACATCTTACTATCATTTCACATCACCCAATATACATACATACATACATACTATGGTCAACTGTAATGGTGTTAGCTAGCAGATATCAAATATATTTTTTACTCATACCAAATATGAAATCTCTGTATCATGAGGAGACAGTGGTTTTGTGAGGTATCAGGTAGGGCTAAGTTTTGTCTTCAAACTCGAAGTATGTGGAAGTCTGATTTCGACTTATATGTCTAAAACTAGAGTGATTTAACCTTCTAATCAGGCCAAGAAGCTAAGCCAATAACAGTCCAGGTAATGACCCTAAATTCTGCTGAAGAATATGCTTCAGGCAGAAGTCTCAGAAATGTTTTGACACAAACTGATATGTCCAGAGACGTTACTTAGTTGTTCTATCTGAATTTTACGAAGGGACTGGTTGTTTCATTGAGCAGAGATGATCATGTAAATAGCATTCATATATTTGTAATCATACTTGCTGTTCAGCTCTGTGTATATGCATGATAAAACTGTGGTCGTTTGTCACATAATTATATTACCGACTTTGTGAAGCAGCAGATTGTTCCATTATATCTATGGATTCACGAGTCAAGATAATAATCTCAGAATGAAAGGCATACTGAGTTTGGTGTTGACCTAGTTTTAGATTTTACGTATTGAGTAATCATGATACAATCAATTGTAGATAATTGTGATTGAATTCTGATTTTGTATGATATAGAATACTTTAAATCATGACTACAGACATATACAGAAATACACTTCTGTTGGATCCTGGCCACAACTTGAGACCCAAGGAAAGATCTAAAGTAAATAGTGGAAAGCAGTGTGTTAGAGATGTGGTTGTTGCTTTGTTGTCATTTTTTACTGTATCAAAAAATGGATAGAGACATCATGACGTTGCTCTGATTAGCAGTCAGTTTTAACTTCTGCCAAGATGTCATACTGCGATGGATTTTTAAGTTGTTAGGAAGCAAGGGTAGAATGTTTCTGTTGCGAACAAATTGCTTCTGTGTTTCTATTTGTGTTTGTTCTTGTGTTGGTTTCCATGTGTTTTATGTCCTCATCACATCCATTGTTTGAACCATCAAGTCAACAGTCATTTAATAAATATCTCAATCTCAGTCTTGTTCTGTATAAATATACAAATATAAACCCTTGTCTGTGGGTGCATGGCATGAAAGGGTTGACCAAGGCCAGTGCTCTAAGCATTTGCTTATCACACTGAACACCTGGTGTCCCTGGATGTGATATTGATGGAATATTGCTAAAAACAGCATAAAACTAAACTCACTCTTTGTGGGTCCAGTCAAAGATGGAACACTGCTGGTAACGTTACATACATCAGGGCATTACTTACTTCCATCAACGACTTGTTGCAACTTCTCTGCACTTCCATGAATGTTACTGATGTCAAATGAAGCATTGACCTTATAGTGTGTGATTTCAGAGGAGAATGAACCACAGATACCTATCTTCAAACGTATTTATAACCAGAGGAGAAAAGATGGCAATGTTTGTTACTTGTATCCATTCACAGTGTGTGCTCCTAGGCAGAAATTACCTCACACATAAATGTCACTTTTTGATTGGCCAAGTGCTCATGTATTATTTTCAGTGTTCTCCGCTTACAAGCTACTCACATTTCAATGTTCCTGCTGGGAATGTTGAATTTCTAGGAAATTACCAATGTTTTGTGAATGCAAATCGATGGAAGGGAGATAACTCTAAATCTGTTTTCCTTGTAGTCTGCAAAATTTAGTGATGGCTACAGAAAGGTACCTACGTTTCAAACAATTCAAAATTAACATTGAGGTGTTTGGTAAGATAAATGTACTGGTCCCTCAGGGCCCATGGGTTGATGTACCCTCTATGTTGGTTTATGTTCCCTGAGCCCGAAGGGTACATAGAAGGTACATCAACCCATGTTTCCCTCGTGACCAGTGAACGTCTGATGGAGTACCATGGCTCTAATTACTGCTTTCAGAAACAGGTTGTAATAATCACTTAATCAATTGCCTTCAATTATGACTGCAGGAGATAAAATAGTTTTGGAACCAATACCAAACACCCAAGCACATCTGGAAAATTGGAAATGGACTATGCTGTTCCTCCATGGATGTGGATAGTGACGTCATTCTTGATTCATCACTTCATCACTTAATTATAACCTAGCTTGAAAAAGAGCTGTTCACTTGGGAGTTACGTTACTGAAGTTATGATCATTATCATGTCCTTACAGCTGACATCATGCTCTGCAACCATGTACTGTACCAGCATTAACAAGCTGTCACATTCCGACCAGATACCAGTGGTGTTGACAGACTGTTTATGGGGAATGGTCCTCTTTTGCTTACGCAAGTCCAAACATTTGTTGTGCACATTTGTTGTGCCACACCTATTCCTCCCTGTTTAATGAATCCTTTCCCATTGCTGTAAATAAGAATATGATTGATAGATAATTGGGAACATGTTATAGGATTGCTCTGTAGTCAGTTCAGATTGTGTCTCCAAGAATCCTAAGAACCTCCCTTCAAACTGGTGTGGACATGTCTTGTGTAGACAAGTGTTTTGTAAAAACGTGTTGTACACTCTAGATTTTTAGATGTCCTTCACACCACTACCACCCACCACGCCCAACCCCTACACCCCAGGGATATACCCATATTTTTGGATTTTGTAAAATTCATGAAGCCTGCTCCATCTTCTCAGAAATGAAGCAAGGCAAGTTGTCTAGAGTTAACCTGATGTTATGGGTGGGGTATAGGAAGCAGTGTAACTTTGAAGAGCCATCACATCCTATGTGCACCTAGATCTGTAGGCATGGTCAACAGTGGGACAGCTGTGTAGCAAGCCATCTCCACATCCATCTTGAACCCACCAGTCCTCTTCAGTATGTATCAGACAAGTTCTGGCAATGAAATGACTTCTTACACACCCGTGGGTGAGAAACCCATGTGAAAAAACTGGTATGAAACGCGTGTGAAATCAATTTCTAATCCAGTGATTGGCTACTTAATGGTGATGACAGGTTAAGTTACAACTGACTACTTTCCTGATTACAATTTATTAACTTAACTTTTAAGTCATGAATTCTAAATGGCTTGAACAATCAGTGAAACCTGTGTAAACAATTATGTGAAATTCACTGTTCGAGATAAAGCCCAGGATTCCCTTCGAATATTAAAATGTACAGCAGTGGTACTTTTACTGAAGCAATGCAACAAGTGTCATGTATTGTCTTGCAAAAATAACTGACATGGTATACTTTAGTGCTTGTACGTTAGGAGATGAATTTGCTTTATTGTCTCTTTGATGAATTTGGTGAAGATGACATTTTTCAGCGATAAACATGATGATTCTTTCGATATAGATGCACTTCCTGCACCAAGCTGCTGTGTGATTCCAGTGTTATCAAATTCACCCATGACAATCAGAACTAACTGAAATCATCCACATTCACAGGGAACATCATGGTTTTAGCATGTTCAGTGAATTTTCATTGATCTTATTTAGTTTGCATTATCATTATCGATGATGTGAAGATTTGGCACAGACTTTTTTCTGGAGGGTGACACCTTGGGGATGAGTAGTAATTTTGAAGCCAAGTGATGTCATTCATTCCTAAACGTACAAACTGCTTTCAATAGTTAAATATGTTTTGAAGCAAATTGTAAGATAAATGGTATATGACACTTGTTTAGAAATCGCTATTTCTCACCTCTTCCACGAATGATCAGAAACTATGAGTGATGTGACATGCTCTGTTTCATAAATAACCTTTTCTAGTGATTGTGGTGGTATGGACTTGAACTAATTTCAAACAGGTCAGTGGATACCTCCATGGACAAGTAGGAATTTCTGACGGGATGAGTGGCTCATGAGGGTTAGGTCGACCATGAGTATGACAACACATCATGACTTGTTTGAACAAAGTCCTGACCACCATACAGATTTCTTTGCACGAACACAGCACTTGGTTATGCCCTGGTGTGTTGAGTGAATGATACCAAGCATTTCTGTTCTCATACAAAATGGAACTACCAGCCTTTTTCCAAACAGTAAGAACCCTTCAACCATGGAATGTTCTCCTTGATGTAGCCAGTAAGATCTTGTGCAGAGATGTATAAACTGGCCATTACATGAGACAGTATTTCATGATGACTGAACAGACATGGTCTTGGCGCAACTTAGACGAATTTCATCCAGACCTTTATCAGATGCTGTTAAGTTTACCTTCACAGAGTCAATGTAGATGTTTATGTCTGTTAGAAGATGAAATTCCGCACAGGGGAATGGCAAGTTAAGAGGAGCACTGGACAGTGCATCTGTGGAACACAGCTGCCTAATAGGAACATGAGAAATGTCATATGAATATGCCATGAGACACATTCTGAATCATTGGTCAAGAGAACTCTCACCAAAAGGAGCGAGAAGAGGTTTATTGTCAGTGTTGATGTATTTCCCCATTAGAAAATCATGGAAGTGTTCATGTGCCCAAGTAATGGCTAGTGCTTCCTTTTCCTGTGTGTAGCGTTTCTGTCTCTCTCGATGAGCGGGAGCTATTTGCGACAGGATTGTATGTTCCATTGTCACACCTCGGTGAGATTGTCACACCATAGGAAGATGCGTGTGAGACAACACCGTCTCTGCATTTGGTCCGTAATGTCCGAGAACTGGAGCATATGTGAGTAATTTTATTGACACATATGCAGTTCGCTGAGATTCCTCCCATATCCATTGTCATCCATTGGACAAATGACATCATCCAGTCCTAAGATTTGTTGCATTCTCTTTTGAAATAGTTCAGGTGCAGACGAAATGCCAAATGTGTGTTGATTGAAGCAATATCGACCAAAGGGTGTAATGAAACAAGTGAGAAGTTTGGATTCTCCAGATAATCTGAGTTGATGGAATCCTGAGTTTGCATCAAGTTTGGTAAATACTCTTGCTCCGCTTAATAGACTGAAAGCGTGATCTTCAGCTGGGAGTTGATGATTTTCACGTCTCACAGATTCATTTAGTTTGGTGAGATTGACACAAATCCTTACTCTTTCTGAGGACTTGGGAACCACTACCATGCCGGCACACCATTCAGTAGGAACATGACTTTCAATATGATGTCATGGGCTTCCATAGACTGAAGGTCACGTTTCACTACCATGCTGGCACACCATTCAGTAGGAACATGACTTTCAATATGATGCCATGGGCTTCCACAGACTGAAGGTCACGTTTCACTACCATGCTGGCACACCATTCAGTAGGAACATGACTTTTAATATGATGTCATGGGCTTCCATAGATTGAAGGTCACGTTTCACTACCATGCTGGCACACCATTCAGTAGGAACATGACTTTCAATATGATGCCATGGGCTTCCACAGACTGAAGGTCATGTTTCACTACCATGCCGGCACACCATTCAGTAGGAACATGACTTTCAATATGATGCCATGGGCTTCCACAGACTGAAGGTCATGTTTCACTACCATGCCGGCACACCATTCAGTAGGAACATGACTTTCAATATCATGCCATGTGCTTCCACAGACTGAAGGTCATGTTTCACTACCATGCCGGCACACCATTCAGTAGGAACATGACTTTCAATATGATGCCATGGGCTTCCTCAGACTGAAGGTCACGTTTCACCTTGTCCATGAGAGGAAGTGGTACACATCTAGGTGTAGAAATTGCAAAAGGTTTTGAATTCTCTGTGACTTTGATGATGTATTTACTTTCCATTTTCCCTAATCAGGGTAATGTTCTTTCCATTTGTCAACTCTATCAATTTGTATGATGAGGAGCAGTCCTTTGATTGCTGATCTACTAGTATATAATGTGTGAGACCGCTTGAGACATATATTTCTTGTTCTGGTTCGACATTCCTGTTTATGCACTTCGGTTTGGCGCAATACTCAAGCAGGAGTTTGAGGGACCAAACAGACTCTTGTCATTTCTCCGTAGATGGGAAGGATACTGAGGTGTGTAGACATCATACGGAATTACCGTAACATCAGCTCCTCTGTTGACCCTGAATTCTTCTGTGGCAACTTGGTTGACACGTCATCGGTTCCCAATTGCACAGATCGATGCTTATGTTATGGGTCAGTGGATTGTCTGGTCCAGACTTGATTATTTATAGACCGCAGCCATATAGCTCGAATAGTGCTGAGTGTGGCGTAAAACTAAACTCACTCACTCTTCTGTGGCAGACAAATTTATCTTCAGGGATACCGTCCATGGCTGTGATGAACTTGTGCTGAGCATCCCGACAAAGATATACTTAGGCTCAATTGTAGTAGGAGTATTCAAGAAGTTCTCAGATAACTGTTGTTCCAATGACATCACTAGCAGTACAAGGTATGCTCAAAGCAACGGAGAAGCTGAGAGACATCAAAATCATCAAACAGACTTTGAAGAAAGCAACTGGCTCATATTTGGCATTGTTAACCATAACCCCGCAATCTGGTTATCGTCCAGTGCAGTTGTTGTGGGGCGTAATCTGCAAACAACTCTCAGTGTTCATCCATCACAACTGCTTTCTTCACAACTAGTCATCTTTCAAGAAATCGAAACAGTGACAAATTCTGACTATGACTCATGTCACAGAAGACGCAATCTTCCATCGTGAATGAGGGACATAAGCTGTTAGTCCATGATACTGAAACAATATGAGAAACTGAAGTATACAAGGAAGCAAACATTCTTACTTTGTGAAGTCAGGTGACAATCTCCTGAGAAGAAATCAAAATCATCCTGTATTGCCACCACAACAGCAGTCAACTTCACATCACTCAGAACTACTTCAGTCACCAGTCTCCACAGTCAAGCAGTGACATTCCTCCAAACAGTCCAGTCACCAGATCAGGAAGGGTGTCCACCAAGCCAAACCGGCTTGACCTGAAGGTCGGAGTAGTGTGTGACAAGCCAGGCCGGTGACTTCTGAAGTCTAGGATGCTAGGGATAAGATAAGTTAATCCTAGTGTTTTTTCTCATCTTATGGATGTTTAATAATACATAAAGTAATACATTACTTTCTGTGATTATTTCAGACACAACTAAGTGTACATTTGGTACTTTCGATTCCTGGCTTGCTCACTGATTAAGCGTTCTGTTCTTACAAAGGGGGATGTGGTATCAGCTAAACTACACTAAACTGTACAACCCTAAATGGGCCTCTATCCTAACAGGCCCCCAGTGATATTCATAGTGCAAGGTAGTGTAAGGGGGATAACTCTAACTGCCCTTGTCAGGAGCAGGGAGCACATGGCCACTGTCTTGCCATGTTTGTTATGTAAGCCTATCTTGAGCTGGAATTAACCCACATAAATCGGTGATAGTTGTCTTCCATACCACAATGGTGATGAGTACTGAAATAAGAAAAAGCACCTATTGTTGGGGAGATGGTTTTCATTGACATTAATATTCAGAAGACTATCCTGATTTGTGGTTATTTCGATCTCATCTTTCTCATTTGGAGACAAACAGTCAATAGGTGAATTTCACAGATATAGCAATAGTACACGTTTGATGACCGTTGATCTATTTGATCTTTGATCTTGAATTACACAGATCCCTTCATTATGAGAGTATGCTCAGGTGAAAACTGATGTGCAGCTCCTGACTGGGACTGTCCAGCTTTGAAAAGTTCCCTGGCATTTGGAGGTATCAAGTCTCCTCTGTTGCTCACTTTTTTTTCTTTTTCTTCTATTGTTCTCATCAATGCAAGGTTCAAGAATATTGATACATGTAATACTATGTGAGTATACAATGCTGAAACGTTAAATATATATGTAGGTATGTGGTAGTTCCGGGGTTAACAATGGTCATTCTAAATCAAATAGTGGGAATAAAGGAGACCATTTTTTTTTAGAATTTATCGAAAACATTGTTTCTTTGGGAAATAGGTTTTTCCAACATGGACATGTCTTTATAAAGTTTTCGAATTTGGGTATTATTTTTGCAGGGTGCAAATATAGATTTTTCCAACATAGACTAAAGATCTAGGGCCATTCAAAATCAATATTTTTGAATATATTTTCCCATTTATGACAACTATGTCATAAAACACTATCAGATAGCAATTTATCTTTAAACGTTCTTGAACCTTTAGCTGTAGTTATGAAATCCCATTGTAGAGAGTTTATATTGAGGTCATTTGTATACATATATCTGTAGCCTCTTAAGGTCTTTTTCCGTGATTCAGGTAATATATGTAGAATATATTCAAGATCTGAATATGTACCCCTTATCCCATATGTATTTCTCAAATCTTCATGTGGAACCAGACCTTGTTCATCACATAGTTAAAATCCCAGTGTCTGATGAAGAGGTTTGGGTTTTTAAACTTATGATTGAGCCATATTGGTTGGGATGACATTTCATTTATGATATTTTCTTCAATGGTGTTTTCAGTGCAGTTCCCCACGTGGCTTAATAGTCAAGTGGTACACCTTTTGCTGTCTCAGAAATTGCTGCATCAAGCAGCAAAACTGTAAAATGACTACAGCAGCTCATCAAAATGCATCATGTACAGCAGCTCATCACAATGCATCACGTACAGCAGCTCATCAAAATGCATCATGTACAGCAGCTCATCACAATGCATCATGTACAGCAGCTCATCAAAATGCATCATGTACAGCAGCTCATCACAATGCATCATGTACAGCAGTTCATCACAATGCATCATGTACAGCAGCTCATCAAAATGCATCATGTACAGCAGCTCATCAAAATGCATCATGTACAGCAGCTCATCAAAATGCATCATGTACAGCAGCTCATCACAATGCATCATGTACAGCAGTTCATCACAATACATCATGTACAGCAGCTCATCACAATACATCATGTACAGCAGTTCCTCACCATGCATCAGCTACAGCAGCTGACCACAATGCATCATTACAATACAGCAGCTCATCACAATGCATCACCTGCAACAGCTCACCACAATGCACCATCTACAACAGCTCACAACAATGCATCATGTACAGCAGCTCACAATGCATCATGTACAGCAGTTCACAACAATGCATCATGTACAGCAGCTCACAATGCATCATGTACAGCAGCTCACAACAATGCATCATGTACAGCAGTTCACAATGCATCATGTACAGCAGCTCACCATGAGCATCACCATGCATCATCCTTAGCAGCTCATCATCTACAGCAACTCATCACAAAGCTTCATCTACAATACAGCAGATCATCAGAATGCATCATGTCCAGCAACTCATCACAATGCATCGTCTACAATACAGCAGCTCATCACAATGCATCACCTGCAACAGCTCATCACAATGTATCATCTACCACAGCTCACCACAAATCATCATCTACAATACAGCAGTACATCAGAATGCATCATGTACAGCAGCTCATCACAATGCATCATTTACAGCATCTTATCAGTGAGGGTTGTTTGTGTTGTATCCAAAGCAGAATCATGTGACCATTATAAATGTTTCAACATTGGTCAAACTCACCAAAAGAAGCAGCAGTAAAATAATTATTTGTGCTGCAATGCTGGTATTGATGCAAGTCAGTTACAAGGAACCATCTCTGGAGGTCTCTAATCAGAAGCTCACTATAGCCCAGTGAGTCACAGGTAGCCACATCTGGAGCTCTGTAATCAGAAGCTCACTGCAGTCCAGTCACAGGTAACCACACCTGGAAGTAAAGAGGACCTTGTAGAAGCACAGTCTTATCCATCACAAGTTACAAGGCCCAATGGATCTGCCAACAGAAACTTGTAGTCTATTCAATAATGAGTTACTTTGCCAAAAGGTCTACGAAGAGGAGCTCATTTAGTCACAGGTAACCATGTCTTGTGGTCTGTAAACCACTGCTGTCCTGTCTGTCACCGGTAACTTGGCCAAACAAGTGAAGATTAAGGCAGAGAACTCAATCAGTGTAATTCATTATTTGGGACTGAAAAGGAACTGGTAAACGTGCCTGCATATATATTAATATGCCAGCATTTCCATATCATATCTTGGAAATGACAGCTTCATGTGCAGTGCTGGAGATGAGGTATATATTAAACATACTCAGAACCAGAATAAAGTACATTATCTGTCAGCATCACCATGACACTGACTGAGTGAGTATGGTATAGCGGCATTTACAGCAATCTTCCAGCAATATCAAGGTAGCGGACACCAGAAATAGGCTTAACGCATTGTACCCATGAGGGTAATCAAATCCGAGTCTTCTGCATGACGACCGAATTTTTAACCACTTGGCTACCCCACCCATCCCATGATGATTAAATATTTAATTACAGACTGAAAGCTGCTGACTAAAAGAAGAATCTTTGATGTTGAGAGGTACGTTATTCCCAACAAAATCTGATATTTTTCATCTAGTTGCTCGTATGAAGAACAATCAGCTCCTAATTGAGTTATGTAGATGGTTGCCCCAAAACATCATCTCTCACAGTGGACAGTCTGAAGGAGCTGACCCTTCAGCATGTGGGTAGGATCATCCTTTCAATCCTTGTTGAGACTTGTTAGCTGTAGCAGCATTCTGGCAGTGAAGAGTGAGTGCTTGTCTCCTCAGCTGATTTATGCATGCTTCTTCGCTGTAGTTTAATTACCAAGTCCTGTCACATATTTCTAAGAAGACAATTACATTAGTCAAGTCAGAGGAGCACCATTGATCTTACAAAGTGCATCAGATGTCAAGGTGCACATTACTGATGTTCTGCACATGGCGGTAATGTTTTCTACACGTAATGTTTTACCTGGGCCTCCACTGGAAGGATCCATGCAGTCTCCCAGACCTCACACTGACCCATTCGGCTTAGAATTTTGGCCTTCAGTAACCCATGCTTGTTGTAAGAGGCGACTATTGGGATCAGGTGGTCAGGCTTGCTGACTTTGTTGTCACATGTCATTGGTTCCCGTTTGTGCATATAGATGCTCATGGTGTTGATCACTGAATTGTCTTGTCCAGATGTGATTATTTACAGACTGACATCATATAACTGGAATATAGCTGAGTGCAGTGTAAAACTAACCTCAGCATGGCGCTAAAACACACTCAGCATGGCGCTAAAGCATATAGATGAGATACACTTTATCTTACTTTTATTAATGGTAATCTGAAATGGAAAGGTTTAGACATCTCCATATCTCAAATAAGCAACATGCTCTCAGGAAACCATTTTATGTGAGACACCTTACCACATAAACCTATTAAGCTGCCTCTAGCAACAAACTATAGGGTTGGGGACATAGGGGATGGAGACACCTGTATCTGATATAGGGGATGGAGACACGTGTATCTGACACAGGCGATGGCGACACCCGTATCTGACACAGGTGATGGAGACACCTATATCTGACACAGACAATTGAGACACCTGTATATGACACAGAAGATGGTCAGATACCTGTATTTGACATAGGGGATGGAGACACCTGTATCTGACTGACAGAGATCACAAACACCCTTGATGATGAGTTATTGGTTACATTTCCCTTCACTGACAGTTGTCCACCAGCCAGTCAGGTCAGAAGAGGAACAGCTTTACTCAAGAGGCAGTCATCTTTCCAACAAGTTAACTAAATCACACGCTTCATTATATGAATTGATCTGTCAGATGCAAGTAGTGGAATGCTTCTTCCCACTTAAACTGATTAATTCACTTTCTGATAGCAGACTTTAATTGTTGTCATCATTGATTGGGATGTCTGGCCTACATGACCGACATTTCCCAGATTTAATGTCCACATTTACAAAGTCAGATCTGAATGTTAATAGTTGTTTGATGTTTTGAGCTTCAATCATCCCCATCCTCCACAACCAGCTATGGCAGGACTTTATCCCAGTCTGACTGAACAACACAACGGAGCTAGCAAGCAGCCACGATGTTCAAAGCATCACCTTCCATCTTTCTTTGCAGTTTCTGCACATATAAACAAACAAACAAACACTGTCCTGTTGACAGATGACAATTGCAGTCATTGTAGGTATCTCTGTATTCCAGTTTCAGAAATCTCAGAAAATAAACTTAGGTATACCAAATTTTGACCCCCTCTACTATTAGGAATGAATCAAACGTTAACTTGAGTGTTTACCTTGATGCAATGATATCCTAGCCTAGAGGTTAAGGTTATATGTACCAGCACGGTTTAATATTAATCTGTGTATATGTAACATTTCCTACACCACCATGAATCAATAAACTTAGGTATACCAAATTCTGACACCCTCTACGATTTGGAATGAATCAAACGTTAACTTGAGTGTTTACCTTGATGCAATGACATCCTAGCCTAGAGGTTAAGGTTATATGTACCAGCACGGTTTAATATTAATCTGTGTATATGTAACATTTCCTACACCACCATGAATCAATAAACTTAGGTATACCAAATTCTGACACCCTCTACGATTTGGAATGAATCAAACGTTAACTTGAGTGTTTACCTTGATGCAATGACATCCTAGCCTAGAGGTTAAGGTTATATGTACCAGCACGGTTTAATATTAATCTGTGTATATGTAACATTTCCTACACCACCATGAATCAATAAACTTAGGTATACCAAATTCTGACACCCTCTACGATTTGGAATGAATCAAACGTTAACTTGAGTGTTTACCTTGATGCAATGACATCCTAGCCTAGAGGTTAAGGTTATATGTACCAGCACGGTTTAATATTAATCTGTGTATATGTAACATTTCCTACACCACCATGAATCAATAAACTTAGGTATACCAAATTCTGACACCCTCTACGATTTGGAATGAATCAAACGTTAACTTGAGTGTTTACCTTGATGCAATGATATCCTAGCCTAGAGGTTAAGGTTATATGTACCAGCACGGTTTAATATTAATCTGTGTATATGTAACATTTCCTACACCACCATGAATCAATAAACTTAGGTATACCAAATTCTGACACCCTCTACGATTTGGAATGAATCAAACGTTAACTTGAGTGTTTACCTTGATGCAATGACATCCTAGCCTAGAGGTTAAGGTTATATGTACCAGCACGGTTTAATATTAATCTGTGTATATGTAACATTTCCTACACCACCATGAATCAATAAACTTAGGTATACCAAATTCTGACACCCTCTACGATTTGGAATGAATCAAACGTTAACTTGAGTGTTTACCTTGATGCAATGACATCCTAGCCTAGAGGTTAAGGTTATATGTACCAGCACGGTTTAATATTAATCTGTGTATATGTAACATTTCCTACACCACCATGAATCAATAAACTTAGGTATACCAAATTCTGACACCCTCTACGATTTGGAATGAATCAAACGTTAACTTGAGTGTTTACCTTGATGCAATGACATCCTAGCCTAGAGGTTAAGGTTATATGTACCAGCACGGTTTAATATTAATCTGTGTATATGTAACATTTCCTACACCACCATGAATCAATAAACTTAGGTATACCAAATTCTGACACCCTCTACGATTTGGAATGAATCAAACGTTAACTTGAGTGTTTACCTTGATGCAATGATATCCTAGCCTAGAGGTTAAGGTTATATGTACCAGCACGGTTTAATATTAATCTGTGTATATGTAACATTTCCTACACCACCATGAATCAATAAACTTAGGTATACCAAATTCTGACACCCTCTACGATTTGGAATGAATCAAACGTTAACTTGAGTGTTTACCTTGATGCAATGACATCCTAGCCTAGAGGTTAAGGTTATATGTACCAGCACGGTTTAATATTAATCTGTGTATATGTAACATTTCCTACACCACCATGAATCAATAAACTTAGGTATACCAAATTCTGACACCCTCTACGATTTGGAATGAATCAAACGTTAACTTGAGTGTTTACCTTGATGCAATGACATCCTAGCCTAGAGGTTAAGGTTATATGTACCAGCACGGTTTAATATTAATCTGTGTATATGTAACATTTCCTACACCACCATGAATCAATAAACTTAGGTATACCAAATTCTGACACCCTCTACGATTTGGAATGAATCAAACGTTAACTTGAGTGTTTACCTTGATGCAATGACATCCTAGCCTAGAGGTTAAGGTTATATGTACCAGCACGGTTTAATATTAATCTGTGTATATGTAACATTTCCTACACCACCATGAATCAATAAACTTAGGTATACCAAATTCTGACACCCTCTACGATTTGGAATGAATCAAACGTTAACTTGAGTGTTTACCTTGATGCAATGACATCCTAGCCTAGAGGTTAAGGTTATATGTACCAGCACGGTTTAATATTAATCTGTGTATATGTAACATTTCCTACACCACCATGAATCAATAAACTTAGGTATACCAAATTCTGACACCCTCTACGATTTGGAATGAATCAAACGTTAACTTGAGTGTTTACCTTGATGCAATGATATCCTAGCCTAGAGGTTAAGGTTATATGTACCAGCACGGTTTAATATTAATCTGTGTATATGTAACATTTCCTACACCACCATGAATCAATAAACTTAGGTATACCAAATTCTGACACCCTCTACGATTTGGAATGAATCAAACGTTAACTTGAGTGTTTACCTTGATGCAATGACATCCTAGCCTAGAGGTTAAGGTTATATGTACCAGCACGGTTTAATATTAATCTGTGTATATGTAACATTTCCTACACCACCATGAATCAATAAACTTAGGTATACCAAATTCTGACACCCTCTACGATTTGGAATGAATCAAACGTTAACTTGAGTGTTTACCTTGATGCAATGACATCCTAGCCTAGAGGTTAAGGTTATATGTACCAGCACGGTTTAATATTAATCTGTGTATATGTAACATTTCCTACACCCCCATGAATCAATAAACTTAGGTATACCAAATTCTGACACCCTCTACGATTTGGAATGAATCAAACGTTAACTTGAGTGTTTACCTTGATGCAATGACATCCTAGCCTAGAGGTTAAGGTTATATGTACCAGCACGGTTTAATATTAATCTGTGTATATGTAACATTTCCTACACCACCATGAATCAATAAACTTAGGTATACCAAATTCTGACACCCTCTACGATTTGGAATGAATCAAACGTTAACTTGAGTGTTTACCTTGATGCAATGATATCCTAGCCTAGAGGTTAAGGTTATATGTACCAGCACGGTTTAATATTAATCTGTGTATATGTAACATTTCCTACACCACCATGAATCAATAAACTTAGGTATACCAAATTCTGACACCCTCTACGATTTGGAATGAATCAAACGTTAACTTGAGTGTTTACCTTGATGCAATGACATCCTAGCCTAGAGGTTAAGGTTATATGTACCAGCACGGTTTAATATTAATCTGTGTATATGTAACATTTCCTACACCACCATGAATCAATAAACTTAGGTATACCAAATTCTGACACCCTCTACGATTTGGAATGAATCAAACGTTAACTTGAGTGTTTACCTTGATGCAATGATATCCTAGCCTAGAGGTTAAGGTTATATGTACCAGCACGGTTTAATATTAATCTGTGTATATGTAACATTTCCTACACCACCATGAATCAATAAACTTAGGTATACCAAATTCTGACACCCTCTACGATTTGGAATGAATCAAACGTTAACTTGAGTGTTTACCTTGATGCAATGACATCCTAGCCTAGAGGTTAAGGTTATATGTACCGGCACGGTTTAATATTAATCTGTGTATATGTAACATTTCCTACACCACCATGAATCAATAAACTTAGGTATACCAAATTCTGACACCCTCTACGATTTGGAATGAATCAAACGTTAACTTGAGTGTTTACCTTGATGCAATGATATCCTAGCCTAGAGGTTAAGGTTATATGTACCAGCACGGTTTAATATTAATCTGTGTATATGTAACATTTCCTACACCACCATGAATCAATAAACTTAGGTATACCAAATTCTGACACCCTCTACGATTTGGAATGAATCAAACGTTAACTTGAGTGTTTACCTTGATGCAATGATATCCTAGCCTAGATGTTAAGGTTATATGTACCAGCACGGTTTAATATTAATCAGTGTATATGTAACATTTCCTACACCACCTTAGATCTACGACACCACTTTTGTCTATGCTGGTACAAAATGTACATGTCAGTGTTCCATGTATGATGATGGGCTTCAAGCATAAAAAGATATGATTATGATTACAGTGTTTGACAGAATTAGCAAATATTCTGTCCATATATTGCTTTTGAAAACACTGAAAACACACTTCAAAGAAACAAGCTGTTCTATCTGTGACAGAACATGAGCACATTTGTCACATCAAAGACACTACATGCTTTAAATTAGCAGACAGTCCTGTTCAAATGAGAAAATTTGCATCAAATACATATGCATCAAAGAAATTCCAAGCAATTATCTGTGACATTGAACAACACTCAGTATTATGCAACTGCAATTGATGAAAATCAATTGCGTACAAACATTCTTGTTAACTTGTTGAGTGCTGGAACAACACTGGTGGCTGTGTTTGACATGGAGCTCAGTACTGATTTGATAAACACCAGAAATCATTTGTATTGACAATATGGCTTTCTGATAAAGAGCCAGTCAATTATCTGATGGTTATGTTATGTTCTTTTTGTTAGTGTTAGCTGAAGTGTGAAATCAGTTTCACAGCAACTCTGTAATATCACAGCCATGAGTACAGTTCATCCCAGTCTGTGGCTGTTCAGTAATTAGTGGGGACCAGTGGATATGCTGGCTGTGAGACTATGACAGGAAGGAGGTGAGTGCGTACAGGCATCTCTGATGCAACTTCAAATCTGGTTAAGACACATGATTACAGGTCTGTATAACAGGTCTGTATAACAGGTCTGTATAACAGGTCTGTATCACAGGTCTGGATCACAGATCTGTATCACAGGTCTGTATCATAGGTCTATGTCACAGGTCTGCTGCACAGGTCTGGATCTCTTAGCAACATGGAATGTCCCAGTGGTAGACCATTCAGCTTGTCTTACAAACACTGTCTGTCTGTCCACCCATCCTACCATCCATTTGTCTGTTTGTGTCTCTGTGTCTGTCCATCCATCCATCTATCTGTTTGTGTCTCTGTGTCTGTCCATCCATCCATCTATCTGTTTGTGTCTCTGTGTCTGTCCATCCATCCATTTGTCTGTTTGTGTCTCTGTGTCTGTCCATCCATCCATTTGTCTGTTTGTGTCTGTGTCTGTCCATCCATCCATTTGTCTGTGTCTCTGTGTCTGTCCATCCATCCATCTATCTGTTTGTGTCTGCATGTGTGTCTGACATCACACCAGAAGCAAATAAGTTTGGGTTAGGACCACTGGGTTTATATTCCACTATGTCTGTCCGTTACCACACCGTTGCATCATAATAGATTATAGAATTTGTCATTCATAAAGTATTGTAGTATTCATCAACTTCTAAAATGCCTATCAAACAGATCATGCAACCAACTGGTTTTCAATAATTTAAAATATCTCTAAGCTAAGTGGCTGTTATTGGAAGGTGAACTACAGACCCTGTGATTATCATATGATCATGATGGTTGTTGCTACTCTTGCTAATGTTGCTGTATTTCTTGTATTTGCTCACATATGCAAACAGACATGGGCTCATCATTGATTGTGATGTTTTGGGCTAGCATTTGTACATGACATTCATCACACACACTTCAGACAAATTGGTTTTATGAAACATTCTTCCAGTAGAGTTAACATTTTGTCCTGCTGGGCCTGACACAACTGTGTGTAATGACACATTACAATTGCAAGCAATAAAACTTGTCTGGAATTGCCTAACAGTATCCCTGATGAATGAAAGAAGGCTACTGCAGTCTTTCTTGTGCTGGTTCCAGACTTGGCTTTACAGGAAATAGTCTGTTGCAGGATGTGGTCAAGAGGTCAGTCTGTCATTTGCAGTCTGCATGAGAATGAGTTTGGGGAGAGACCCAATTAGCCAACTGTCAACTGTACTTTTTATTATGTACGAACAGTGACAGCACACAGAGGAACATCCAACGTTAAATGTCATCTTATCAAGCCCACAGCTTATCCTCAAGATTGAAAAACATAACAGGAAATAACATCAACTAAGAAATCTTCTACTGCTACCGCCGAAGAACAGCCATTGGATTTACCATGAAATGGGAATCAATTTCTCTAGAACCTCATAGGAAAACAGGGAGACGTTTTCTGCAGAACCTGTTAACAATGTCTTCCATTTCAATCACACACTATGCAGATAGCTTCTCCAAAACGGCACGTACTGCACGCCAATGTAATCAAAAAGAAAATTATCAACTTTCAATTTTTACATTAGTCAGTATCATGTGGTATGTATCTAAATTCACCAGAACTGCCTTAAAACGTAATGCCATTAGGATACATGTAATTATTTTTCCAGGGAAAACGACCCATTTCAAAACAGTATGTGACTGTCGTGACCAGAAGGCACAGGTTAATACTTGTACCAGCAACATGAAATTGTTAAAATATGTTGAAACAAAGTGACACACCAACTCATTCATAATGGGCTGTGATGCTTGTGATGTTATTACTCACTCACCTCGCTGATCACACATCAGATTCCAAAACCTTTCTATGATGACATGTTAGTAACTGTGGTGCTGTAGTAACTGAGTAATCAGTGGGATGGTTTCCGTGGTGACTATTCACCTCCTATACTGGCCCTGGTGACATTCCAACTCCCATACTGGCCCTGGTGACATTCCACCTCCCATACTGGCTTTGGTGACATTCCACCTTCCATACTGGCCCTGATGATATTCCACCTCTCATACTGGACCTGATGACATTCCAACTCCCTTACAGGCCATGATGACATTCCACCACCCATACTGGCCCTGGTGACATTCCACCTTCCATACTGGCCCTGATCACATTCCACCATCCATAATGGCCTTGATGATATTCCACCTCCAATACTGTCCCTGGTGACATTCCACCTCCCATAATGGCCCTGATGACATTCCACCTCCAATACTGGCCCTGGTGACATTCCACCTCCAATACTGGCCTTGATGACATTCCCTCTCCCATAATGGCCCTGACGACATTCCACCTCCAATACTGGCCCTTGTGACATTCCACCTCCACTACTGGCCTTGATGACATTCCCTCTCCCATAATGGCCCTTGTGACATTCCACCTCCACTACTGGCCTTGATGACATTCCCTCTCCCATAATGGCCCTGACGACATTCCACCTCCAATACTGGCCCTGGAGACATTCCACCTTCCATACTGGCCCTTGTGACATTCCACCTTCCATACTGGCTCCGGTGACATTCCACCTCCCATAATGGCCCTGATCACATTCCACCTTCCATCCTGGCCCTGATGACATTTCACCTTCCATAATGGCCTTGGTGACATTCCACCTCCACTACTGGCCTTGATGACATTCCACCTCCCATAATGGCCCTGACGACATTCCACCTCCAATACTGGCCCTGGTGACATTCAACCTACCATACTGGCTCTGGTGACATTCCACCTTCCATACTGGCTCTGGTGACATTCCACCTCAAATACTGTCCCTGGTGACATTCCACCTACCATACTGGCTCTGATGAGATTCCACCTCCCATACTAGCCCTGATCACATTCCGCCTCCAATACTAGCCCTGGTGACATTCCATCTACCATACTGGCCCTGGTGACAATTCCACCTCCCATACTAGCCCTGATCACATTCCACCTACCATACTGGCTCTGCTGACATTCCACCTCCCATACTGGCCCTGGTGACATTCCACTTCCCATACTGGCCCTGATCACATTCCTCCTTCCATACTGGCTCTGGTGACATTCCACCTTCCATACTGGCCTTAATGAAATTCCACTTCCCATACTGGCCCTCATCATATTCCAACTCCAATAGTGTCCTTGGTGAAATTCCACCTCCCAAAATGGCCCTGGTGACATTCCACCTCCCATACTGGCCCTGATCACATTCCTCCTTCCATACTGGCTGCTCCTGATGTCCGGATGACAAGGCATTCTGATGGTACATCATATAGTAAAACCTTGCCTTCTTCCACTCATTTATTTAATAAGCCAGCTATGTCCCAGGTAATCACTCTTATGGTAAATGCACTTGATGCCTATGGAGTTCTATTTTGGAGAATGGCGGTGCTAATCCTGTACCTACAGGGCAGTTCTGCTGTCAGGCAACAGACTGCCCACTCAGTAGACTAATTTCATTGATGGCACACAAAAATTGGGCAGCAGTTACTATACTCTAGATTTTCAACAACCAGCATGTGGAACAAACACATTACTGAATTTTACATGACATTGTAGACACAAGAAAATATTGCATGAACATGGTTTTCATATGGTTTTTACCTGTAATTTATCTTCACTATTTTACGGGCAGTTATACGCAATATAATATGGTAATACTTTTGACTGCAATTTGACAAAAAGCACGGAAATGTTTCCAGCAGGCCCATGTAAATTGGTATTCCAAGCTACCAAATCTATACCTTTACAGAAATGCACACTAATGAATATCAACCAGGTGGAAAAAGTAATTCAATATGTGTACACTTTCTGCACCATTTATTGATCAGTGTATATCCTCAAGGGTTCCCAAGTCACGTCATGTCCTGACCCCTTCTGATAGCTGATGGTGGTAGATGGTTTTCATAGATGGTGATAGATGGTTTTCATAGATGGTTGTAGATGGTTTTCATAGATGGTGATAGATGGTTTTCATAGATGGTTGTAGATGGTTTTCATAGATGGTGATAGATGGTTTTCATAGATGGTGATAGATGGTTTTCATAGATGGTTGTAGATGGTTTTCACAGATGGTGGTAGATGGTTTTCACAGATGGTGATAGATGGTTTTCACAGATGGTGGTAGATGGTTTTCACAGATGGTGGTAGATGGTTTTCACAGATGGTGGTAGATGGTTTTCACAGATGGTGGTAGATGGTTTTCACAGATGGTGGTAGATGGTTTTCACAGATGGTGGTAGATGGTTTTCACAGATGGTGGTAGATGGTTTTCATAGATGGTGGTAGATGGTTTTCATAGATGGTGATAGATGGTTTTCACAGATGGTGGTAGATGGTTTTCACAGATGGTGGTAGATGGTTTTCACAAATGGTGGTAGATGGTTTTCATAGATGGTTATAGATGGTTTTCATAGATGGTTGTAGATGGTTTTCATAGATGGTGATAGATGGTTTTCACAGATGGTGGTAGATGGTTTTCATAGATGGTGGTAGATGGTTTTCACAGATGGTGGTAGATGGTTTTCATAGATGGTGGTAGATGGTTTTCATAGATGGTGATAGATGGTTTTCATAGATGGTTGTAGATGGTTTTCACAGATGGTGGTAGATGGTTTTCATAGATGGTTGTAGATGGTTTTCATAGATGGTGATAGATGGTTTTCATAGATGGTGATAGATGGTTTTCACAGATGGTGGTAGATGGTTTTCACAGATGGTGGTAGATGGTTTTCAAAGACGGTGGTAGATGGTTTTCATAGACAGTAGTAGATGGTTTTCATAGACAGTAGTAGATGGTTGTCATAGATGATGCATGGCATCAGCACACATTTAACAGTACTATTCATAAAACTACACAATGTTTTTAGATTTACTAAATCTAATGTTGATTTACTAATTTCTTCATTATAACAAATGTTATATTTGAAATTACACTTTATCAGTAAAGTGCAGATTCTTGTACTTTGTGTGACTGACTCCGATTTGAACGCACATCTTCAGAGTCCAGCACCTAATCGCCAGCACATAAAGTCAGTCACAGAAATGAAAGTCAGAAAACTGATAGAAAAGATCACTTGCTTTGCCTATCCCTCTGTGAAGTGTAAACTGGCACAGCTCCTACAAATGAAGGCTATGAATACCCAATGTCATTCAGCAAGTGGTGATCTGTTACACAGGTTATTTTCAGGATAACACTCAGTCAAGCACAGATTTAGGTGAACATCATGTGGATGACATTACAAAAAGACAAATTCTTCTATATTACAAAGAAACAATTAAAATGCCAATTAGCTAGATGCTTGCATGCACACAGGCTCGCTCACTCACTGACTCAGTCAGTCACAAGCATGCGCACGTTGTACCCACATTGCTGTAGGCTACCCCACCACTTCAGGTGTATAAGACTTCACATTAGATCACGGAAGCAAAAGAATTTAAATCACTGAATAAGCCATTGCCAGAACAAACACACAACAAAAAGAACCAATGCTTATTTACTAGCTACTTTACCTTGAGATCAGAAGTGTGAGTGTTTAGGTTAGTTTATAGAATTGTAACTGTTCTGAACTAGATTACCAACCTTTATTAAAAATTATACATACATAAATGTACAAAATATTTCTATTCTGCTTATGGTTACTCTGCTGCCTAAGTGATATGGTTCCTTGTGCTATTACACTAACCACTGTCAATGACCACCTGACCAATCACTGACCATCTGACATAGCAATGAGCACATTCCCAGATGTCAATGTCTGTCAGGGAAAAACAGGTTTTTGATGACAGAACCTAAACATACCATTAAAAGGGAGTTATTTATGGCTTCAACTCAGTGGTCTTACACTGCCACCTGGATGTCAGTAGCTGCCATGAGATGACTTGCCGTCAGAAAACACAACAATGTGTCACATGAACAATGTGTCTAAGCAACTATCTGTAAGGACATACCTATGTGACAATGTTTATACTCACACATGGGTACTAATATGCATGTATTAATTAAATTTTTTCATCTTAAACATCAACTAGTGCATGAATTTATTGATTTCTTTATGCTAAATAAGCAAAAGGAATGATGGATGTCCATCTGATGTCGGCATTTGGATATATCCCAGATGACTGTAATATGATGCTAATAAAGTAACCCAGCTGTGCAAGTATTTTCAGATTCAGATGAATGAATGACGGAGACTGATTTGTATCCTGTTTCTACCCTTTGTATCTTGATACTTGACCATGTTGTCAACCATTTTATGGAAATTGTCCTGTGAGCAGAAGCATTTAAAAATAAATCAACCCCACTTCGTCTTTGTTATGATTTTAAACTGTCATAAGCAGGAAACAAATATGCTACCATTGGCTCAAGCTCATCCCTAATATAGAGCAGACTTGACATAATTGTTGAAATCCATCATGGCAGGAAATCTCATATCATACAATCTCAAGCAATAGAACTAGTCAGATCTCACCTATTTTATTAACCCACTTATGTATTAACACCCAAAATTTTCCCTACATCATCAAAATATTCACAACAACATTATCTGGAGCATGTTTACCACTCCAAATATGAAGCTCATTACATAGACTATTTGTAAGTACACTGCCTCAGAGCATGACACACTGTCCATGAACTGACTCCACCTTAAGATAATGATTCATAATGCCAAGACAACAGGTAATTCCTGAAGCATACAGTTCTCAATTTCTGTCCAAGTAAATCAATGATGTCTGTTAGTGCTGCAGTAGGCTACACAGTTGACAGAGGTAGTAATTAACTTCACTAGTTCACGATCTCGGCATCTTCTGGCACTGGTGTTTGTAATGTCTCATAACGACCTCACCACTTCACATACACCAATTGGTTTTGCAAATTGATGGGAATAGGGACCCACTGAGAGTACATGGCCAACTAAATGACTGACATCCAGAAAATTCCATCAGACCTCAAACACCGGTGTCTGCCAGGCCCTGAGAGTGGCTAGATCTGACTCCCCATCTCAGCACAAATGTCACCTCTGGAAAACAGTGACTTTCGTGACTATGTGTAGATCTCACAACAATGTCTTCTCATTTCCCCATTCTCATTCTCACAGTCTCAGGTCCGTCTTAGGGGTGACTACTGGTCCATCTCAGTTTTCCATTACAGGTCTGTCTCAGAGGTGACTACAGGTCTGTCTCAGTGGTGGCTACACATCTGTCTCAGTGGTGGCTACAGGTCCATCTCAGTGGTGGCTACAGGTTTGTCTCAGTGGTGACTACAGGTCTGTCTCAGTGGTGACTAGAGGTCCATCTCTTTAATGACTACAGCTCTGTCTCAGTGGTGACTACAAGTCTGTCTCTGAGTGGTGATTACAGGTCCATCTCGGTGGTGACAACAGGTCTGTCTCAGTGGTGGCTACAGGTTCGTCTCAGTGGTGACTACAGGTCCATCGCAGTGGTGGCTACAGGTCTGTCTCAGTGGTGGCTACATTTCCATCTCGGTGGTGACTACAGGTCCGTCTCAGTGGCGTCTACAGGTCCATCTCAGTGGTGACTACAGGTCTGTCTCAGTGGCGGCTACAGGTCCATCTCAGTGGTGATTACAGGTCCATCTCAGTGGTGACTACAGGTCTGTCTCAGTGGCGGCTACAGGTCCATCTCAGTGGTGACTACAGGTCTATCTCAGTGGTGATTACAGGTTCATCTCTGAGGTGATTACAGGTTCATCTCTGTGGTGACTACAGGTCCGTCTCAGTGGTGACTACAGGTCTGTCTGTGAGTGATGATTACAGGTCCGTCTCAGTGGTGACTACAGGTCTGTCTCAGTGGGGACTACAGGTCTGTCTCAGAGGGGACTACAGGTCTGTTTCAGTGGTGACTACACATCCATCTCAGTGGTGACTACAGGTCTGTCTCAGTTGTGAGAACAGGTCCATCTCACTGGTGACTACAGGTCTGTCTCAGAGGTGGCTACAGATTAGTTTGTACTTCACACAATCACATAAGGATAGTTTGCAGATTGTATTTTTACTGATTTGTAACACACTGATGGTCCAATTTAAGATCTGTTTCTAAATGTTAAATGACCCACAATCCATATGCATGTCACCTGTGTATGTGAATTTTCGCTACTTACAGTCACCTGTTCATTCCAGCTGGCTGCCTGGCAATTCCACAGTTAAGTGTGCTACATAATGTTTCTATATTGGAAAGTGATATGAACATTCATTTTTATCACAACAATGTCTATAGTTTGAGAGAGTAAATCTTGCAATAACTGCAAGAACGATATAATAAAGTCAATGTTCAGTCAAAGTAAGTTAGTTGTTAAGACTGTTGAAGAGTATGCCAAAGAATAGGCCATTAGAGAAGATAAATCTGTTAAATGTCTTCCAATGTTAAAGCAGTCTCAGTCTCATTTCATTACACTCCACCACTGAGTCTAACAAAACCTAGTAGAAGGTTGCGTCAGGTAACCTTTGAGCAATCAATGACAGTCCAATCAAATGCAAGACGGTTAAACAGATTTAACCAATCAGACAACGGCTACTATTTTGGGATCGGAGGGACTTTCAAAATATTCAGGTCACCAACACTGATCTCTCCACAAACAAAAATCAACATATAACACAGTTATTTGACCTGCAGTATATACGCTTTGGGGTTTCTGTTGACATGGTTACCATTAGCTAATATTTCCACAAGATAACATCTTTGAATATTGTCAAAAACACTATTTTCAGCGACTGTGTACTCACCGTTGTCATGGCTGTATGTACGCCGTGTGCATCACCCGGAAGCAACCGTACGCTAAATACCATTCGGAATCGTTCGGGTACGAGCCTTTTCGAGATAAAAAGTTCAAAAGGTATGTGCGAATGTGCACTTTCATGATTTGGTAAGCTGTGTTTTGATTGGTCAAATTCAAAGGTTAACTGATGCCACCTCTGATAAGGTTTTGTTAGACTCAGAGGTGGAGTGTAACAAAAAGTACTGAGGATACGTTTACTTAGACTGATGTTAAAGGGACACTGATCTAGATCAGTTCCTCAAGATTGGTTGTTACGGTTGCTCTTCTTACAAGTACCCAGTTGACATCCCAGAAGTCTTGACTTGGCTGCAATCTCTGCGCAACTGATAGTAATTGGGCATGTCCTCACATTGATCAACAAACAAAATTACAGCTTTGACTTGGAATTCATTGAAAAATCTTGTCATCTTTTTCCCCCATTAATATTTCCACTTTTATTATTATGATAACAAATTTTAGGATTAAAGGAAAATGTAGTTAATGTAGATATCTATATTTTTGCCTTATAGTTCTAGAATAATTAATTTATCATCATATCTTTGTGCACTTTGGAATCATATTTCACTCACAGATACTCTAAATGTGACCAAGTACATGTTGTCTTGCATCGAGGAACTTCAGGCTGCCAATAAATTAAATGAAGTTGAATTCATCTGTTTAGTGCTACAACAAATTAATGAAAACAAAATTAAAATCTACTAAAGCTTAGTAATATCAGGCTGTTGCCTTGTTCAAGGAATGTATCCATCAATATCCACACAAAAGAACAATATCTAATTGATTAGTAGCTGACAAAGAAACCTGTTCCATGTCATGTTTCTCTTATCTGTTTGATTGGTAGTTTGGAAGTTGGTTACTAATTAAAAAGGAATTTACTTTATGGATAACAGCTTCTTTATGTTATGGTATGGATTCTTATACCTTTGTCGATCAAGGGTGAAGTACTACAGCACAGAAATACATTAACAGAGATTAAGTAATATCAATATGTAGGTATTAATCAAGGGGGTTAGGATTAAAAAACAATGGCAAATTGTGTTAATGCAGTGACAATAACTGGAAGCCATTTGTCCATGATGTGGAACATACATACATGGCTGATAAAAGTAATTAGCTATGACAACTGGAGTGCTCAGTTTTGTAGTTTTCATCAGTTCATTGTATGCAGATGGGATGAAACATCCCTGATCTCTGCTGATTGAGGGCCAACTGTTAGTCTTGGCATAGATCAGTGCCCTTTAAGTCTGGGAGGTAAAGTCTCACTCACTCACTCACTCACTCACTCACTCACTCACTCACTCACTCACTCACTCACTCACTCACTCACTCACTCACTCACTCACTCACTCACTCACTCACTCACTCACTCACTCACTCACTCACTCTCACTCACTCACTCACTCACTCACTCTCACTCACTCACTCACTCACTCACTCACTCACTCACTCACTCACTCACTCACTTTATTAACTCATGTTTAGTCAGTGTGTGATATTGTCATTGGTAGAATGAAAAAAGAATCAGAACAGGAAAACTGCCATACCAAAAACTGTTGTTGTTATGGCTAACCATCACTGTACCCAAGAATCCCAGGACCTCTAGCTCATCCAGGTCAGTGCAAGGGTTGTGACATTAAGAATGTCAGTGACACAAAAGCAAATTGATAAGATACAAATCCTTTCTAAAGACCGAAAACAAAGGAAAATAAAGTTCAGACTTGAATCAATAGCAAGCCTCTTCAACTATTGTTGTTATATTTACAATGTAAAGCATGTGTAGGCATTGTACTTTATGTCATACAGTCATGTTATATAGATGTGTGCAACATGTGTCCCATCAGTGTAGAAAATGTCATAAGAATCAAGCAAGTTACTCAGCAACACTATTTGAAGGCAACATTGATTAAGTTACAGGCTTGCAACTTCAGCATCAGACAGGACAGTTGTGAAACCAGTGCTTGTATTGGACTTCAGAATCCAGCATCGGTCACGTGGATAAACATTGACCAAGGTTAACACAAGTGAACTATTGATGGCCACAGTTTGTGCATGTTAACAAACTGACTTGGGCTGGCCGAAGCGGTCAACTGAACCTTGGCATGAGGCACTCTGGTTGGCAGAATACAGTACCATAACTTCTTGTGGGGAGGATCTTGACTGAAGGTCAAGTGTTGCTAAGAAAAATATACAGATTGGTGAGAATTTGTCACATGCAGACCAGAAATACAAGTGAGGTATATCCACACAGTTAAACTGAGATTACTTCCTACAGACATCTTGGAAATGAATGGAAAGGGTTGACAGAGTAAATGACACTTGCGTAGATACAGGTAGGCATGGCATATTGTGACGTTCCTCAGTGATCCTGATGCCATGAGGCAGGCAGGTTGTCACGGTAACCTACAAGGTACTGAACAGTGAGCAATGAGCTGGTATGGTATAAACAACTTAAAGTCTCAGACACTGAACTGATGGGAAATCATGCATGACAGGGTACTATATATTTCACAGGCTGGTGTTGTCATAGAAAGTGGGGGAGGGGACAATGTGAGGATAGTATGAATCACTGTTTAGTCCTAGAAAGATATAGCTGCTGAGGACACAAGGGTGAGTTGGCTGTCTTATCTCGTACCTTCACGCAAAATATCTTAATTTCATTGGTCAATGATGCATAACAAGTTTCCACGCCAACCATCATAGGAGAGTACAAATGGAAAAAAATATTACCTGCTGCCATGGTAACTGCCAAACTCTCCGCCTAGAAGATGTGTATGTAACAATTGTATGATGGCTTAATATGACACATGCAGTGGCTGGAGTTCAAAAACTGTTTGATTATTGTTTTTTGAGTTCATTATGTGCAGAATTATTTCACCGACATTCACTGCTTTTTGTAAACTATTTTATATATTGAATCATTTGCACACTCAACTTGAACATAATTAACCATTTTCATATCACTTTTAAGCTTGTTTCACTGATTTTAAAAATCCCATCAATAGGCAAATACCATTTTTTTTACATGTCATATAGTTGGTAGTGATCTTCAATATAGAATAAAATGATATTTTGAACACTTAACGAGGCAGTAAGATAAATATGTTGTATGCTCTTCCCTTGGGTAATACGGTCTGATGTAAGCCTTTTTGTAGTAATGTCTACCGGCTTGGGTAACACTGCTACAAACAGGCATACATCAGACCGTATTACCTTTGAGAGAAGCATACAACTTATAGGATCATTAAGGTAATGAATAAATATTTGAAAGTGATTGCTCTCACACTCAGCCCCAACACGCATGCATGCACAAGAATGCATACACATTCATGCACACACACATGCACACAAATACACGCACACACACATGCACACCCTGAAAGACCTGTAAGCAACACCTGAAATAACCTACATGATGTGGGTATTGACTGTCCACTAATGTTTCATCACATAACATTCCGTTATCACAGAATGTTTTGTGAAGAATAAAGTATTAGCTTGTTGACCTGGAAAGATTGTGATCTGACAATGCAAGTCTCCTAACAATCCAGCAACTTGAAGCCATGGATGAAATCTAAGTTCAAGCACCAATCCAAACAGTGGAACATTTGACCCCACCAGCACCAAAGAAGCTAAAGACTGTCCCAGTAGTTCATTGCCTCCATGCTTCTGGATGCAAAAGGTTTCATTAGACCTGACCATCTCTCAAGATAACAGACAATACACAGAAATACCAATGAAAAGAGAAATATGACGACTAAGTCATCAATATCCCCCACAATGACAAAATACTCTTCATGAATATGTCTACTATTTGTGATTATGTGAAATATATTGGTGTATATATAGCAACATGGAAGGAGAGTATTGTAAGGTTTTAAAGTTTGGCTCCAGAAAGGAGCACTATCACCAATTTCAGAAACAGCTGTTGCACAGTTGTTGCATGGAAATGTAAACTATCCAAAAGGTACCAGTTCACCACCATACCCATCTATGTGCCAAATTTGGTGAAGAAATAGTGAACGGTTTTAAAGTTTTGTCCAGAAAAGAACACTCCCACCTATTTCATTTGAGCCAAACTTACTGCCATTGAAATGCAAAAATATTCTATTCAGAAATCCGAAGCTAACAAAATCACCAGTTACTGAGGAAATATTGAAACGTTTTAAGGTCTGCTCCAGAAAAGACAATAGTGCATGGATGGAAGGACAGACAGATGGATGCATGGATGGAATCCAATCTAATACCACCAACAAAATGTGTTTATAAAAGATTGAAAGGCCTAGTGATATTTATCCGTGGAGCCAGAGAAGATGGGGAATATTCTAACTATAGTTACTCGGCACAGACCTGTTCTGAGGCTGGCAGTAGTAGTGCCAGTAGTAGAGTATCCTATTTGAAAATATACAGGTTCAAAATACAAATAATAAAAATCCAACAAAAAAAAACAGAAAAAAGTATTAATTTCCTCAGTTGAGGCAGTCTTGCCATGTCAAAAACTTCCAGTATGAATCTTGACTTTTTTGCGACATCCATAGTCTCAGTGAAGTGCGAGAATGTTCTGTGATCTCTGATTAGTGCAACTAGATGAGAAGCAAGTGATGTAAAGTGATCTGCACTTACTGCTGCTGACTGAGTGTAATCTCTTCAGGTGACTGTATTTAGGTAGTCTCCACACTGTAATGGATCATGTTATCTTGTTATCTATCCAGAGGGACCACCGAGCTGGTGTCTGACAGTAACCAAATCAACGCTAGCTGATACGCTACAATGATAGGACATCAGTATCATCTGTCTACTGCCACACAATCCTTCACATCATGCAGAGTCAGCCTCTCTCATACAAACATTTTGTTTTGGAGCTTTTGCCTGGGGAAAATAATAATAACACCCTGACACCGTCCTGCCATCACATAAAGGACATCATCCAACATCAAATTGAGGACACCATTGCAGCATCACATTGAGGACACCATTGCAGCATCACATTGAGGACACCATTGCAGCATCTCTTTGAGGACATCATTGCAGCATCACACTGAGGACACCATTGCACCATCATATTGAGGACACCATCCCAATTCATTGAGGAGACCATCCCAACATGACATTAAGGGCACCATCCCAGTATCACATTGAGGACACCATCACACCATCACATTGAAGACACCATCCCAACATCACAATGAGAACACCATCGCAGCATCACATTGAGGACACCATTGCAGCATCACATTGAGGACGCCATTCCAACATCACATCCCTCACCACATCCTAACATCACATTGAGAACACATCCCAACATCACATTCCTCACCACATCCCAACATCACAATGAGGACACCATCACAACATCACATTGAGGACACCATCCAATTTCTTTGAGGAGGCCATCCCAACATCACACTAAGGACACCATCACAACATCACACTGAGGACACCATCACATCACACTGAGGACACCATCACAACATCACATTGAGGACACCATCCCAATACCCCATTGAGGATACCATCCCAATATCACATTGAAGACATCATCACATCTAGAACACCATCCCAACAGCACACTGAGGACACCATCCTAATATCACACTAAGGACACCATCCCAACATCACATCCCAGGACGCCAACCTAACATCACATCCCAGAACATCTACCCACCATCACATCCCAAACACCTACCCGTCACACCCTAGACACCTTCCCAATATGACAATGAGTACACCATCCTGCATCACATCCAGCTATTCCTGTGACAGACCACAGCCAGACCCTGTCCCCACCAGACACGTACAGCCCCATTAACAACACAAATTCCCTGTGCCCTTCCTCCCCTGAGCTCATCTAATACACAAGGAAGCTCACTCAATCCATTTCACATTCACAGCCATGAAATGATCTTGATTAACTGATTGATTACAATCCCCCAGAGCAACAGCAAGTCAGTCAAGGGTTCACGACAGATTAATAAAAGCAGAAATTCTGACAAAGATGAACTCAAGTGTGGGACAGAGATTTCATCTGCCCTGTCTCAAAAGGAGCTGGAGACAATCAATAAAGCCAATGTGCCTCTGCTAAATATGTTCACAGATAGATATTTTATATGAAGTAATAAGCAGGGAACACACTTCTATATGAAGTAATAAGCAGGGAACACACTTCTATATGAAGTAATAAGCAGGGAACACAGCCACACATTAAGTGCGATCAAGTGATTAACATGCAACACATTACTATATCCAGTAATATGCAGGCGACACACTTCTACAACAAGTCTATTATGTCAGTTGTTATGGAAGTTTGCAGATTGCTATAAACACAACATGTCCCTTCAAACAAGATGTATTGTTAATCAAAACAGAGTGACAATTTTAACAGCAACATTTTGTTCCCTTTATTTCACCTACCAATACTACAGTAAAGCTTGTTATCAATGAATGTTTGAACATGTCTGGTAATAGACTGTTGTGGTGTTGTTGGGGGACTGGTCACCCAGTGCTCGTATACATAAGGGCATGCCCACTGTGTTCATTACAAGGCAAGGACATTGTATGTGCTGGTGGATTATTGCTGCTGCATCTGTTGCCAGTTGCTGCTACTGTCTAATTAAGTAAAACTCTTTGACTTCATGTGTATCTGGTGAGCTCTTCCTTCTGTTAGCAATGTAAATCCCGTTCTGACCAAGTTTGACTGTTTCCTCTGACAACATTCAACTGTACATCACTACAATGTGCAGACTTCTATATGTGTACTCACAAAGGCTCTGGGATATCAAAAAATACACTGTGAAGTCAAGTCCTCCCCATCAGTATACAGACAGTATCCCCACAGTAAAGTCAAGTCCTCCCTATAGGTATTCTGATAATATCCACAATGTAAAGTCATGCCTCCCCATCAATATACAGATAATATTCACACTGTGAAGTCATGCCTCCCCATCAGTATACAGATAGTATCCACACTGTGAAGTCATGCCTCCCCATCAGTGTACAGATAATATTCACACTGTGAAGTCATGCCTCCCCATCAGTATACAGATAGTATCCACACTGTAAAGTCATGCCTCCCCATCAGTATACAGATAGTATCCACACTGTAAAGTCATGCCTCCCCATCAGTATACAGATAGTATCCACACTGTAAAGTCATGCCTCCCCATCAGTATACAGATAGTATCCACACTGTGAAGTCATGCCTCCCCATCAGTATACAGATCGTATCCACACTGTTAAGTCATGCCTCCCCATCACTATACAGATAGTATCCACACTGTGAAGTCATGCCTCCCCATCAGTATACAGATAGTATCCACACTGTGAAGTCATGCCTCCCCATCAGTATACAGATAGTATCCACAATGTAAAGTCATGCCTCCCCATCAGTATACAGATCGCATCCACACTGTGAAGTCATGCCTCCCCATCAGTATACAGATCGTATCCACACTGTGAAGTCATGCCTCCCCATCAGTATACAGATAGTATCCACACTGTGAAGTCATGCCTCCCCATCAGTATACAGATCGTATCCACACTGTGAAGTCATGCCTCCCCATCAGTATACAGGTAGTATCCACATTGTAAAGGCAAGTTTTCAAGTTTTCTCTATTGGTATATAGATAATATCCACACTGTAAAGTCATGCCTCCCCATCAGTATACAGATAGTATCCACACTGTAAAGTCATGCCTCCCCATCAGTATACAGATAGTATCCACACTGTTAAGTCATGCCTCCCCATCAGTATACAGATAGTATCCACACTGTAAAGTCATGCCTCCCCATCAGTATACAGGTAGTATCCACATTGTAAAGGCAAGTTTTCAAGTTTTCTCTATTGGTATATAGATAATATCCACACTGTGAAGTCATGCCTCCCCATCAGTATACAGATAGTATCCACACTGTGAAGTCATGCCTCCCCATCAGTATACAGATAGTATCCACACTGTAAAGTCATGCCTCCCCATCAGAATACAGGTAGTATCCACATTGTGCAGGCAAGTTTTCAAGTTTTCTCTATTGGTATATAGATAATATCCACACTGTGAAGTCATGCCTCCCCATCAGTATACAGATAGTATCCGCACTGTGAAGTCATGCCTCCCCATCAGTATACAGATAGTATCCACACTGTAAAGTCATGCCTCCCCATCAGTATACAGATAGTATCCACACTGTGAAGTCATGCCTCCCCATCAGTATACAGATAGTATCCACACTGTGAAGTCATGCCTCCCCATCAGTATACAGATAGTATCCACACTGTGAAGTCATGCCTCCCCATCAGTGTACAGATAGTATCCACACTGTGAAGTCATGCCTCCCCATCAGTATACAGATAGTATCCACACTGTGAAGTCATGCCTCCCCATCAGTATACAGATAGTATCCACACTGTAAAGTCATGCCTCCCCATCAGTATACAGATAGTATCCACATTGTAAAGGCAAGTTTTCAAGTTTTCTCTATTGGTATATAGATAATATTCACACTGTGAAGTCATGTCTCCCCATCAGTATACAGATAGTATCCACACTGTGAAGTCATGCCTCCCCATCAGTATACAGATAGTATCCACACTGTGAAGTCATGCCTCCCCATCAGTATACAGATAGTAACCACATTGTGCAGGCAAGTTTTCAAGTTTTCTCTATTGGTATATAGATAATATTCACACAGTAAAGTCATGCCTCCCCATCAGTATACAGATAGTATCCACACTGTGAAGTCATGCCTCCCCATCAGTATACAGATAGTATCCACACTGTGAAGTCATGCCTCCCCATCAGTATACAGATAGTAACCACATTGTGCAGGCAAGTTTTCAAGTTTTCTCTATTGGTATATAGATAATATTCACACAGTAAAGTCATGCCTCCCCATCAGTATACAGATAGTATCCACACTGTGAAGTCATGCCTCCCCATCAGTATACAGATAGTATCCACACTGTGAAGTCATGCCTCCCCATCAGTATACAGGTAGTATCCACATTGTAAAGGCAAGTTTTCAAGTTTTCTCTATTGGTATATAGATAATATCCACACTGTAAAGTCATGCCTCCCCATCAGTATACAGATAGTATCCACACAGTAAAGTCATGCCTCCCCATCAGTATACAGATAGTATCCACACTGTAAAGTCATGCCTCCCCATCAGTATACAGATAGTATCCACACTGTAAAGTCATGCCTCCCCATCAGTATACAGGTAGTATCCACATTGTGCAGGCAAGTTTTCAAGTTTTCTCTATTGGTATATAGATAATATCCACACTGTAAAGTCATGCCTCCCCATCAGTATACAGATAGTATCCACACTGTGAAGTCATGCCTCCCCATCAGTATACAGATAGTATCCACACTGTAAAGTCATGCCTCCCCATCAGAATACAGGTAGTATCCACATTGTGCAGGCAAGTTTTCAAGTTTTCTCTATTGGTATATAGATAATATCCACACTGTGAAGTCATGCCTCCCCATCAGTATACAGATAGTATCCACACTGTGAAGTCATGCCTCCCCATCAGTATACAGATAGTATCCGCACTGTGAAGTCATGCCTCCCCATCAGTATACAGATAGTATCCACACTGTGAAGTCATGCCTCCCCATCAGTATACAGATAGTATCCACACTGTGAAGTCATGCCTCCCCATCAGTATACAGATAGTATCCACACTGTGAAGTCATGCCTCCCCATCAGTATACAGATAGTATCCACACTGTGAAGTCATGCCTCCCCATCAGTGTACAGATAGTATCCACACTGTGAAGTCATGCCTCCCCATCAGTATACAGATAGTATCCACACTGTGAAGTCATGCCTCCCCATCAGTATACAGATAGTATCCACACTGTAAAGTCATGCCTCCCCATCAGTATACAGATAGTATCCACATTGTAAAGGCAAGTTTTCAAGTTTTCTCTATTGGTATATAGATAATATTCACACTGTGAAGTCATGTCTCCCCATCAGTATACAGATAGTATCCACACTGTGAAGTCATGCCTCCCCATCAGTATACAGATAGTATCCACACTGTGAAGTCATGCCTCCCCATCAGTATACAGATAGTAACCACATTGTGCAGGCAAGTTTTCAAGTTTTCTCTATTGGTATATAGATAATATTCACACAGTAAAGTCATGCCTCCCCATCAGTATACAGATAGTATCCACACTGTGAAGTCATGCCTCCCCATCAGTATACAGATAGTATCCACACTGTGAAGTCATGCCTCCCCATCAGTATACAGATAGTAACCACATTGTGCAGGCAAGTTTTCAAGTTTTCTCTATTGGTATATAGATAATATTCACACAGTGAAGTCATGTCCTCCTTATCAACACACAGATACTTTGTACCAAGTATAAAACAGATGACTAACTTGGTTCTCAGCCAGACTGAAACTCCCCTAACTTTGAAATGACAGCATCAAGGACAGTTGGCACCATGAGGGCCTAAACAGTGTCAGTGTGTCCAGGATCAAGGATAGCTGACACCAAGAGGACCTCAACAGTGTTGGTGTGTGCCTGTGACACTGGCACACTGTGGTACTGATGTTAACTAGCATGGCAGACAGTACAAAACCAATGATAATCTTGGAAAGAAAGACAATGCATAAAGAGTTCTCCAGCAGGATAATTCTCTCTGGGAAGATTATGCTTCATGCTTGTCAACATTAGAGATTAAACGTTGATAATAAGTTATCCATATTCTGTACCTCTGGGTTTGGAATAGGAAAAATCACTGAGATCTACAAAGAATGTTAACAAACCTGTTTTAAGCATTTTTGCTACTATTTACAACTGAATCCAAATTTCCTTCAACATCTCACCTCCGTTTAGCCCCTGAGATATTTTTACTTTCAGATTAAATCTTTAACAACTCTAACATTTTTAATCATATTGAGAACAAATCAAAGATTCAGGTTCACCCCTCTCAGTGTTAGAAATAGCAAGTCACAAATCATGTATCCTACAGAGAAAAGGTTCAACGCCAACATAACTGTAACTTAAGTTTTTATTTTTTCAAGCATGAAAACATTTTCTCAAATAAACATGTTGTAACCATAATTTGAACCTTCAATTCATTAATCTAAAACTATAATGTCATGGTGTCATTAGCTAACAGAAAGCAGAACTTTGACTCTCAGTGAGGCCAGCATCCTCCAGCTCACTAGCCCTTGAAGCTAATGGCTAATGAGGAGACATTAGCACAATATTGGATTCACTAAATGTGACACAGGAAAGCCTGTATGTAAAGGTTAAAAGCAGCTGCCACTCACCCATCTTGAAAACCTATTTAAGGTTGGTAGTCTTCCCATCTCAATCTATATCTAAAATGTCATGTTGATCTCCTGGAATTTCACACTTGTGATCAGCCTTACAAGGACCATTTTGACATGATCTTTCCCAGCTTATGTGGACTAAGCTACACAGTAGAAAAGGAATAAGGTTTGTGCGCACTCTGTAGTCACAAGGCTAATGTCTGGTTGTCTGCAAGCATCCAGAAACATTTGAAGACAGCAATGGTCAAAGACATGCAAAAAGGCTGACAACTAGGAGAACCTTGGTTTGTAGGTAGACAACAATCAGTGACCAGGAGACTGTAGGACGGGTAGACAACAATCAGTGACCAGGAGACTGTGGGACAGGTAGACAACAATCAGTGACCAGGAGACTGTAGGACGGGTAGACAACAATCAGTGACCAGGAGACTGTAGGACGGGTAGACAACAATCAGTGACCAGGAGACTGTAGGACAGATAGACAACAATCAGTGACCAGGAGACTGTGGGACAGGTAGACAACAATCAGTAACCTTGAGACTGTAGGACGGGTAGACAACAATCAGTGACCAGGAGACTGTAGGACAGATAGACAACAATCAGTGACCAGGAGACTGTAGGACAGATAGACAACAATCAGTAACCAGGTGACTGTAGGACAGATAGACAACAATCAGTGACCAGGAGACTGTAGGACAGGTAGACAACAATCAGTAACCTTGAGACTGTAGGACGGGTAGACAACAATCAAAAACAAGGAGACTGTGGGCAGTTGGCTACAGATAGACAACAATCAGTAACCTTGAGACTGTAGGACAGATAGACAACAATCAGTGACCAGGAGACTGTAGGACAGATAGACAACAATCAGTGACCAGGAGACTGTAGGACGGGTAGACCAGGAGACTGTAGGACGGGTAGACAACAATCAGTAACCTTGAGACTGTGAGACAGGTAGACAACAATCAGTGACCTTGAGACTGTAGGACGGGTAGACAACAATCAGTGACCAGGAGACTGTGGGACAGATAGACAACAATCAGTGACCAGGAGACTGTAGGACAGATAGACAACAATCAGTGACCAGGAGACTGTAGGACAGATAGACAACAATCAGTAACCTTGAGACTGTGGGACAGATAGACAACAATCAGTGACCAGGAGACTGTAGGACAGATAGACAACAATCAGTGACCAGGAGACTGTAGGACAGGTAGACAACAATCAGTAACCTTGAGACTGTGGGACAGGTAGACAACAATCAGTAACCTTGAGACTGTAGGACGGGTAGACAACAATCAGTGACCAGGAGACTGTAGGACAGATAGACAACAATCAGTGACCAGGAGACTGTAGGACGGGTAGACAACAATCAGTAACATTGAGACTGTAGGACGGGTAGACAACAATCAGTAACCTTGAGACTGTAGGACAGGTAGACAACAATCAGCAACCTTGAGACTGTGGGACAGGTAGACAACAATCAGTGACCAGGAGACTGTAGGACAGGTAGACAACAATCAGAGACCAGGAGACTGTGGGACAGATAGACAACAATCAGTGACCAGGAGACTGTAGGACAGATAGACAACAATCAGTGACCAGGAGACTGTGGGACAGGTAGACAACAATCAGTAACCTTGAGACTGTAGGACGGGTAGACAACAATCAGTAACCTTGAGACTGTAGGACAGATAGACAACAATCAGTAACCTTGAGACTGTGGGACAGATAGACAACAATCAGTGACCAGGAGACTGTAGGACAGATAGACAACAATCAGTGACCAGGAGACTGTAGGACGGGTAGACAACAATCAGTAACCTTGAGACTGTAGGACGGGTAGACAACAATCAGTAACCTTGAGACTGTAGGACAGATAGACAACAATCAGTGACCAGGAGACTGTAGGACAGATAGACAACAATCAGTGACCAGGAGACTGTAGGACAGATAGACAACAATCAGTGACCAGGAGACTGTAGGACAGATAGACAACAATCAGCAACCTTGAGACTGTGGGACAGATAGACAACAATCAGTGACCAGGAGACTGTAGGACAGATAGACAACAATCAGTGACCAGGAGACTGTAGGACAGGTAGACAACAATCAGTAACCTTGAGACTGTGGGACAGGTAGACAACAATCAGTAACCTTGAGACTGTAGGACGGGTAGACAACAATCAGTGACCAGGAGACTGTGGGACAGATAGACAACAATCAGTGACCAGGAGACTGTAGGACAGATAGACAACAATCAGTGACCAGGAGACTGTAGGACGGGTAGACAACAATCAGTAACCTTGAGACTGTAGGACGGGTAGACAACAATCAAAAACAAGGAGACTGTGGGCAGTTGGCTACAGATAGACAACAATCAGTAACCTTGAGACTGTAGGACAGATAGACAACAATCAGTGACCAGGAGACTGTAGGACGGGTAGACAACAATCAGTGACCAGGAGACTGTAGGACAGATAGACAACAATCAGTGACCAGGAGACTGTAGGACGGGTAGACAACAATCAGAAACCAGGAGAATGTGGGACAGGTAGACAACAATCAGTAACCTTGAGACTGTAGGACAGATAGACAACAATCAGTAACCTTGAGACTGTAGGACAGATAGACAACAATCAGTGACCAGGAGACTGTAGGACAGATAGACAACAATCAGTGACCAGGAGACTGTAGGACAGATAGACAACAATCAGTGACCAGGAGACTGTAGGACGGGTAGACAACAATCAGAGACCTTGAGACTGTAGGACAGATAGACAACAATCAGTAACCTTGAGACTGTAGGACAGATAGACAACAATCAGTAACCTTGAGACTGTAGGACGGGTAGACAACAATCAGTGACGAGGAGACTGTAGGACGGGTAGACAACAATCAGTAACCTTGAGACTGTGAGACAGGTAGACAACAATCAGTAACCTTGAGACTGTAGGACAGATAGACAACAATCAGTGACCAGGAGACTGTAGGACAGATAGACAACAATCAGTAACCTTGAGACTGTAGGACGGGTAGACAACAATCAGTAACCTTGAGACTGTAGGACAGATAGACAACAATCAGTAACCTTGAGACTGTAGGACGGGTAGACAACAATCAGTAACCTTGAGACTGTAGGACGGGTAGACAACAATCAGTGACCAGGAGACTGTAGGACGGGTAGACAACAATCAGTAACCTTGAGACTGTGAGACAGGTAGACAACAATCAGTAACCTTGAGACTGTAGGACAGATAGACAACAATCAGTGACCAGGAGACTGTAGGACAGATAGACAACAATCAGTAACCTTGAGACTGTAGGACGGGTAGACAACAATCAGTAACCTTGAGACTGTAGGACAGATAGACAACAATCAGTAACCTTGAGACTGTAGGACAGATAGACAACAATCAGTAACCTTGAGACTGTAGGACGGGTAGACAACAATCAGTGACCAGGAGACTGTAGGACGGGTAGACAACAATCAGTAACCTTGAGACTGTGAGACAGGTAGACAACAATCAGTAACCTTGAGACTGTAGGACAGATAGACAACAATCAGTGACCAGGAGACTGTAGGACAGATAGACAACAATCAGTAACCTTGAGACTGTAGGACGGGTAGACAACAATCAGTAACCTTGAGACTGTAGGACAGATAGACAACAATCAGTAACCTTGAGACTGTAGGACAGATAGACAACAATCAGTAACCTTGAGACTGTAGGACAGATAGACAACAATCAGTAACCTTGAGACTGTAGGACGGGTAGACAACAATCAGTGACCAGGAGACTGTAGGACAGATAGACAACAATCAGTGACCAGGAGACTGTAGGACAGATAGACAACAATCAGTAACCTTGAGACTGTAGGACAGATAGACAACAATCAGTAACCTTGAGACTGTAGGACAGATAGACAACAATCAGTGACCAGGAGACTGTAGGACGGGTAGACAACAATCAGTAACCTTGAGACTGTGGGACAGATAGACAACAATCAGTAACCTTGAGACTGTAGGACAGATAGACAACAATCAGTGACCAGGAGACTGTAGGACGGGTAGACAACAATCAGTAACCTTGAGACTGTAGGACAGATAGACAACAATCAGTGACCAGGAGACTGTAGGACAGATAGACAACAATCAGTGACCAGGAGACTGTAGGACAGATAGACAACAATCAGTGACCAGGAGACTGTAGGACGGGTAGACAACAATCAGTGACCAGGAGACTGTAGGACGGGTAGACAACAATCAGTAACCTTGAGACTGTAGGACGGGTAGACAACAATCAGTAACCTTGAGACTGTAGGACAGATAGACAACAATCAGTGACCAGGAGACTGTGGGACAGGTAGACAACAATCAGTAACCTTGAGACTGTAGGACGGGTAGACAACAATCAGTAACCTTGAGACTGTAGGACAGATAGACAACAATCAGTAACCTTGAGACTGTAGGACAGATAGACAACAATCAGTGACCAGGAGACTGTAGGACGGGTAGACAACAATCAGTGACCAGGAGACTGTAGGACAGATAGACAACAATCAGTGACCAGGAGACTGTAGGACGGGTAGACAACAATCAGTAACCTTGAGACTGTAGGACGGGTAGACAACAATCAAAAACAAGGAGACTGTGGGCAGTTGGCTACAGATAGACAACAATCAGTAACCTTGAGACTGTAGGACAGATAGACAACAATCAGTGACCAGGAGACTGTAGGACGGGTAGACAACAATCAGTGACCAGGAGACTGTAGGACAGATAGACAACAATCAGTGACCAGGAGACTGTAGGACGGGTAGACAACAATCAGTAACCTTGAGACTGTAGGACAGATAGACAACAATCAGTGACCAGGAGACTGTAGGACGGGTAGACAACAATCAGTGACCAGGAGACTGTAGGACAGATAGACAACAATCAGTGACCAGGAGACTGTAGGACGGGTAGACAACAATCAGTAACCTTGAGACTGTAGGACAGATAGACAACAATCAGTAACCTTGAGACTGTAGGATGGGTAGACAACAATCAGTGACCAGGAGACTGTAGGACAGATAGACAACAATCAGTGACCAGGAGACTGTAGGACAGATAGACAACAATCAGTGACCAGGAGACTGTAGGACAGATAGACAACAATCAGTGACCTTGAGACTGTAGGACAGATAGACAACAATCAGTAACCTTGAGACTGTAGGACGGGTAGACAACAATCAGTGACCAGGAGACTGTAGGACAGATAGACAACAATCAGTGACCAGGAGACTGTAGGACAGATAGACAACAATCAGTGACCAGGAGACTGTAGGACAGATAGACAACAATCAGTAACCTTGAGACTGTAGGACAGATAGACAACAATCAGTAACCTTGAGACTGTAGGACAGGTAGACAACAATCAGTGACCAGGAGACTGTAGGACAGATAGACAACAATCAGTGACCAGGAGACTGTAGGACAGATAGACAACAATCAGTGACCAGGAGACTGTAGGACAGATAGACAACAATCAGTGACCAGGAGACTGTAGGACGGGTAGACAACAATCAGTGACCAGGAGACTGTAGGACAGGTAGACAACAATCAGTGACCAGGAGACTGTAGGACAGATAGACAACAATCAGTGACCAGGAGACTGTAGGACAGATAGACAACAAGCAGTGACCAGGAGACTGTAGGACAGGTAGACAACAATCAGAAACCAGGAGAATGTGAGACAGGTAGACAACAATCAGAGACCAGGAGACTGTGGGATGGATACTCAATAATCAGTAACCAGAAGACTGGAAAGAGGGTGTGGGTTACCACAGGTTACTCATAGGTTCAAAAACGCTAACACAGCATAGAATGTCATGCTGTGGTGTAACTGGCCATGCAGATGTGTTTGCACTTTTGTACAGCCTCTGAGGTCCAGGTTTCCATGATTTTTGTTACACACTCAATCCAAATTGCTTGAAGCAAGTCTGCAAACCATTAATGCCAATTTAATAGTTGCATATAATATTTCACAAGACGAATGAAAAACCCACACATATTCATGTCATAATTATTAATTGCATGCAGTTGTAGAAGGGTGGAAAGGTCTGGTTGCATAAAATATACAATTTAAAAAAAAATACAATAAATTAAATTATCAAATAGCAGAAGTACCATACACAATAAATTCCAAGCATGTTTTATTTACTATCAAGCTATATGTCAGGAAGCCTAGGCTGAGACACAAGCATGACAGGACTGACATCACAGCACGTTGTCATCTGTCAGACAGACTCATGTATAATGAGTGTCAGGAAGGCTCGACTGAGCCGCAAGCATGACAGGACTGACATCATGACACAATGTCATCTGTCAGACAGGCTTATGTAAAATAAGTTGAATCGACTTCATGCTTTACAAACACAAACTGACATTGCAACTGACATAACTGAAATCCCTCCGGGGTAACTAAATGTCATGGCCAGCATAGTGAGTGGGCATGCAGGATGAAGGAAACTGTACAAGTTGCCAGAACTGATTTTGATGGCTTATCAAGTTCAATATAATCACCAACATTTAAGCACAATCACCTACATTCCTCATGTACAATCATTAACATTCTTCCAGCACAATCACTATTTGTTTCATTACAACCAACAACAGTCATCAAGCACAATCATCAACAATCACAGTCACCAACATTCTTCCAGCAAAAATCGCCAACAGTCCTCAAGTACATTCGTCAGCACTCAATGTACAGAATTACCAACATTCTTCATGCACATAACCAACACCCTTCGTGCACATGACCAACATTCTTCATGCATACAGCCAACATTCTTCAAGTACAAAACCAACAATCTTCAAACATAAGAGACATTCTGCTTGCACAAAAAACAACATTCTTCATGCACATGACCAACATTCTGCAAACACATAACCAACATTCTTCCAGAACAAGAACAAAGCCAACATTCTTCCAGCACAACCAACATTCTTCAAGCACATAACCAACATACTACATGCACATAAACAACATTCTGCATGCACATAACCAACATCCTTCAAGCACAATGACAATCACAGCAACAGGTGTTTTTTGTGCTTATAACTGTATAATGTTCACGACTGCTTTGTGTGGAATAGCCAATATTCACAGAGATTGTATAATGCCGATATCGCATGCAGGCAACTCGCTAATAGGGTCTTCCTTGTGTGGCAGCGAGCAAGGCAAGGAGGGAGACAGCAGTGCTCAGCCTGGTAGTGGGCGAGGGAACAGGGCCTAACGAGGAGGTTTACGCTGAACACTGAACTGAGCAGAAGCACAGTCTAGTATGGTGGACATCACAGACTGTTATATGGCATCACTGTGAGTACAACTTGTGTGCATCAATAGTCAACATATGTGTAGACAACTGTCATACAATTGTCATTGGTTATGTACATGTACCAGCTGAAAGCTTATCAAAAGGGCAGTACATGTAGCCTTAACTGTCTGCTGTTCTTATCTATATCAAAGAGGACAATGATTTGAAAAAGTCTTGCATACTGAAGTTTCAAATATACAAGTTAGTAAATGGCATCCGTCAACTGTGTTAATGTTTATATGTGGAATTATAACTTGCAGGATTTGATGGACATTCTCAAAGGTTATATTGCAGAGGCAATATATTTCAGTATCATCAAATGCTTAAAGATTTATGATATTCGTGTTCTCTGATAATTCAAAGACTGGTGCAAATGAAACTTACATAAATATAATCTGGGTGTAAAGGTTATCAGTGAAGAAACTAGTGTATTTTTAGCTATATGTAAGGGTTGCTGGAATGCTTTGGATGACATGTGAATAGGATGGGTGAGTAAGGGAGTGAATAGTCTGAAACTGATAATTGTATATGGTTGGTGTGTTGTGGAGTATATTATCTTAGACTAATTTAAGTATAGGATGGGGTGTTGGGAAGGGTATAATCTCAGACTGATGTAAGTATAGCATGGGGTGTTGGGAAGGGTATAATCTCAGACTGATGTAAGTATAGCATGGGGTGTTGGGAAGGGTATAATCTCAGACTGATTTAAGTACAGGGTGGGGTGTTGGGGAGGGTATAATCTTAGGCGGATGTAAGTATAGCATGGGGTGTTGGGGAGGGTATAATCTTAGATTGCTATAGGTATAGGATGGGGTGTTATAGGATGGGATGTTGGGGAGGGTATAATCTTAGGCTGATGTAAGTATAGCATAGGGTGTTGGGAAGGATATAATCTTAGATTGATGTAGGTATAGGATGGGGTGTTATAGGATGGGCTGTTGGGGTGTTGGGGAGGGTATAATCTCAGACTGATGTAAGTATAGGGTGGGGGTGTTGGGGAGGGCATAATCTCAGACTGATGTAAGTACAGGGTGGGGTGTACGGAGGGCATAATCTCAGACTGATGTAAGTATAGCATGGGGTGTTGGGGAGGGCACAATCTTAGACTGATGTAAGCATAGAGTGGGGTGTTGGGAAGGGTATAATCTAAAACTGATATAAGTATAGGATGGGGTGTTGGGAAGGGAATAATCTTAGACTGATATAAGTATAGGATGGGGTGTTGGGAAGGGAATAATCTCAGACTGATGTAAGTACAGGGTGGGGTGTTGGGGAGGGTATAGTCTTAGACTGACATAAGTATAGGGTGGGGTGTTGGGGAGGGCATAATCTTAGACTGATGTAAGTATAGGGTGGGGTGTTGGGGAGGGCATAATCTTAGACTGACATAAGTATAGGGTGGGGTGTTGGGGAGGGCATAATCTCAGACTGATGTAAGTACAGGGTGGGGTGTTGGGGAGGGCATAATCTCAGACTGATGTAAGCATAGCGTGGGGTGTTGGGGAGGGCATAATCTTAGACTGACATAAGTATAGCGTGGGGTGTTGGGGAGGGCACAATCTTAGACTGATATAAGTATAGGATGGGGTGTTGGGGAGGGTATAATCTTAGACTGATATAAGTATAGGGTGGGGTGTTGGGGAGGGTATAATCTTAGACTGATATAAGTATAGGGTGGGGTGTTGGGGAATGCATATTCACTGACTGGGTGGAGGTGTTGGGAAGGGTACTGGATATATTCTTAGATAAAATTTGTATAGGGTGGGGGGGTGTTGGAAGGGTATAATCTTAGACTGATGTAAGTATAGGATGGGGTTGTTGGAGGGTTATATCCTTAGACTGATATGAGTTTTGGGTGGGCATATTGGGGAGGGTACTGGATATATTCTTAGATAAATATTTGTACAGGGTGAGGGTGTTTTGGAGGGTATATTCTCAGACTGATATATAGATTACAAATTAGTTTGCCGACTGTGGTCTCACAAACCTTCAGTACAAATAACCAGAAATGGTATTTCATAAAGTATATTGACAACATGTATCATACAGGAACTGACAAAAGGACAAAATGTGTCTGTGTATGGATATGTTTATACTGTGTATAGCTGTCTCCCCAGTGGGGGTGTTGTCAGAATCTGAAGTAATACATTCAGGTAAACCTGGTCTTACACTAGTGCTGAAAATATCTCATCTAGATCATTTGTTCTGATGATCTAAATCTTGCTGGATTAAAGTATGTGTCAGTTAAGGGCAGTGCAATTTGTGGTAGATATTGATTGTAAGTGAACCTGAGGTGCCGTAATGACAAACGTTGATTGCAAGCCTACTGCTTCCTTGGCTTGGCCAGAGGCACTCCTGATCAATGGGGAAGAAAAATAAAGACCATCTTCTCCTCATAGTATTGGATTTGGAGATGGCCACTTTAGGAGTGCTTCAGGCACACAGTCAGACTTTTATACTAGTCTGAAAGAGAGAGATTAAGTAGATGGCATAAGTGCTGCACATTTACATGGTTGTGCTGATGGAGCAGGTGCTGCGCCAGTTGCTCAAGACACTTGGCTCACCGAAGGAGTTTCACGGCCATTACTCTTAACGGCCCAGGAGGGAGGAAATGAATGTAGTGACAGTGTCTACCAGACATAGAACATCCCCAAGACAGACAGGCTAAACTGTCCAGGAACAAAGCCCTGACACTGTAGATGTAGTGACAGTGTCTGCCAGACGTAGAACATCCCCGAGACAGACAGGTTGAACTGTCCAGGAACACAGCTCCGACACTGTAGATGTAGTGACAGTGTCTGCCAGACCGTGGGCACATGCCCAAGACAGACTGAGTGGTTGAGAGGTTGAGTGAGTGGTTTAGTGAAGTGAGTGAGTGGTAGAGTGAGTGGTAGAGTGAGTGGTAGAGTGCGTGGTAGAGTGAGTGAGTGAGTGAGTGAGTGAGTGAGTGAGTGAGTGAGTGAGTGAGTGAGTGAGTGAGTGAGTGAGTGAATGGGGTGGGGTGTTGGAGAGGGTATAATCTTAGACTGATACTGTAAATCACAAAGTTTTTATGTCATGATATTTTTGCGAGTGGCGACCAACAGACGTTTTTGCATCACAATATTTTCGCGACTTGCCTAATTCTCAAAACATAGTTTGGTTTGACAGTTTCAAAGCTTACTTGCATCTGAAAGTTTTATCTGAAGTAAATCCAATCACATATTAAAGTTTGCCGCTAATCTTGAACACCATTTAGTGGAGTACTTCCGCATGTATGCAATCAGTGATGTTTTCCTTAAAACAACACTTGCTGCATAGGCCATATAAGCTTAAAACAGTTCAAAGGGACTAAATTAAATGGAATGACTCTTATAAATTGGCACTGATTAAGGACCAGTTTAGTCAGTGTTGGCGAAGCTGTTGTTCTCCAGATAAGTGTCATGGAAGCTATCCACGCCCGCTGGATGGTCTTGGCCTTTCAAACAGTCTCCAAAAAATGTGTGTTGCATGGTTAGCGCCTGTCTGGAGTATCGGACGTACTGATTGAGTGACTTTTGCTCAGGTATCCATTGTTTGACATGTGACCCCAGCGAATTGCGTCATGATATTTTTGTAAGCTTAAGTCATTCGCAATTTTTGCAAAAATATCATGCTCCTGCAAATTTAATGATTTACAGTATATGGATAGGATGGAGTCTTGTGGAGTGTATACTCTTAGGCTGATATAAGAATAGGATGGGATGTTGGGGAGTGCATAATCACTGACTGGGTGGAGGTGTTGGGAAGGGTACTGGATATATTCTTAGATAAAATTTGTATAGGGTAGGGGTGTTGGAAGTTTATAATCTTAGACTGATGTAAGTATTGAGTGGGGTGTTGGGGAGGGTATAATCTCAGACTGCTGTAAGTATAGGGTGGGGTGTTGGGGAGGGTATAATCTTAGACTGATATAAGTATAGGGTGGGGTGTTGGGGAGGGTATAATCTTAGACTGATGTAAGTATAGGATGGGGTGTTGTGGAGTATATTTTTAGACTGATATGAGTTTTGGGTAGGCATATTGGGGAGGGTACTGGATATATCCTTAGATAAATATTTGTACAGGGTGAGGGTGTTTTGGAGGGTATATTCTCAGACTGATATGTAGATGACAAATTAGTTTGCCGATTGTGGTCTTATGAACATTCAGTACACTGTAGATGTAACGTAGCTTACAGTGTAACTCAGTGAGAGTGAGTGAGTGAGTGAGTGAGTGAGTGAGTGAGTGAGTGAGTGAGTGAGTGAGTGAGTGAGTGAGTGAGTGAGTGAGTGAGTGAGTGAGTGAGTGAGCGAGCATGGAACCTGTTGGTATAATCAAGTCAACCTGGGACCCATGTTTACTGGGACCTGTCACAATGTAGGAATGTATGTCTACATACCAACATGAAGTATACAATACTGGGCCAACAATGCCATCATCTTGCTCCATACTGCTGAAAACAGGGTCCTCAAGCTTTTGTAACGACTTGTGTCATTCTGGCATGCCAGATGGTGTCTTGTACCCCTCTTGTGACCATGTTTATGACTAGGTGTCGTGTAAGCGCAAACGGGCATGAAGATGAAAACAGCCTATTACCATTATCAAGGAAAGATAACTCTGAATATCCAATCATGCTATTAGAATATCCTACATCCTGTGAGCAAAACAGCAATATGGTCATTCCCCTTGCAAATATGTTTCAGTGTTGAAAGTTGTTCATCCTTTAGGCCAAAGTTTATGCTTAAATTGCACTTTGTATAGTTTAGCGAACTTTCAAAGTTCAACAGTTCCACCATTTTCATATTCTGAAATGAGTTTTACTGCGCACAAATTTATTGGTTTGCCATGATTCTTGGCAATGTTGGCATACGATGACGTACAAGTCTTTTTGTAGGTCACAGAAACAGACGAGTAGTTACAAATGGGTCCTCCAGCCCTAACAGTTATGAAACCTGGTGCTCATGTTAACAATTATTATATGTTATTGCCAGCAATTGTGGCTAATGAGCCAGGGAAATAGTGAGAACCATTTAGGCATTAATAGTGGAGAAGTCATGTGCACCTTTAGGGGAAGTACCACAAGCAGACATTGTCTGATGACATGGTCCATCCATGTACAGCAATTATAAGCATCTAGTGTTGGTTAAGGGGCTAATACAGACAAGCATATATGTGAGGGAAGATGGTGTGGAAAATATGGCCTCTGGTATAGATCTCTGTCTGGGAGCCGCTAATGTGTTGCTGAGCATGAATCCTAACAATTGGAAGTCTTGGGAAGTATTTACTGAGGATTGAGTATCATGAAATGAATTAACTTGCTTTTGTTTGTTTTGTTCTATACTTATAAACCATCTTCAGTGGAAGCTGTCATAACCGGCATCTGTCCAATAAGGCAAGTTGTCAACACCGGCATACAATCTCAGCTCCATCCATGGCTTGTACATTTACCATCAGCTCTACAATCCAGCACTTTGTCTTAACTGGATTATTTCTTCAGTCCCAATGAGTGCTGGTTTAGACAGCTTCCACTGTACATGATAACTGTCTTCAAATAATTAAGTTTGGACCAGTTTACTACATAAACAAAGCATGTAGCTCTAAAGATACCACACATATAATGCACATGGCTCCAGATATACCACACACACACATGATTCCAGATGTACCACACACACACAATACACCTGGCTCCAGATATACCACATGCAAACACAATACACCTGGCTCCAGATATACCACTCATACAGTACAGCTAGCTCCAAATATACCACACACACTATACACCTGGTTGCAGATATATCACACACACAACACACTTGGCTGCAGATATACCACATACACAATATACCTGGCTGCTGACATAACATACACACACAATACACCTGGTTCCAGATATACCACACACACAATATATCTCACCCTAGACATACCACACACAATACACCTGGTTGCAGATAGACCACACACAATACACCTGGCTGCAGATAGACCACACACAATACACCCGGCTGCAGATATAACATACACACACACTACACCTGGTTCCAGTTATACCACACACACAATACACCAGGCTCCAGATATACCACACATGCAATACACCTGGCTAAAGATATACCTCACACACACAATACACCTGGTTCCAGATATACCTCACACACAATACACCTGACTCTAGATATAACACACACAATACACCTGGCTTCAGATATACCTCACACACACAATACACCTGGTTCCAGATATACCACACACACAATACACCAGGCTCCAGATACACTACACACACAATGTGCCTGGCTCCAGATATCATACAATACACCTGGCTCCACGTATAACACATAAGAAAGCATGTTTTGGAATTACTAATAATAAAGATAAATGAATTATGAGAAGTGATGCGAGTATGTGAGCAGCATCAGAATAAAGTAATATTTCATGTAGCTCTACAGCATTATGGGCAACAGTGAAGCATCTGTGTGTGGCATTTTCAGAATAGTTTGAGTGTGTGAGTTTTAGCTATATGGCAGTTGTCTGTTAATAATCAAATCAACAGCATCGATCTATGCATATGGGATACGATGACATATGTCAGCCAAGTCAGCGAGTCTTCCCACCAAATCCTGTTAGTTGCCTCTTCCGACAAGCACTGGTTAATGAACATCAAATCTACCCTGCATCTTCATGTTGGAATAATGTGAGTGTTACATGTGTGGGCGTGTGTGGAATCAGAATAGCAGGGTGAATATCACATGTGTGTGTGTAGCATTTGGAAAGCCAGTGAATGTAGAATGTATGAGGACCTATTTGATACTTTGAGCAATTTCCAAACTAGGGGACTAATTTGTCTCAATTTCTTATGACTCATTACTTCTGCTAGAAAACTGTGTGAAAACTGGAACCACAAGTAATTAATGTAAGCCTTGTGTTATTGAGTTACAAGATGGCTACAGCAGATAAATGGTGATGTTGTTGGACATCAGCACTTTGAACAACTGCCTAGGTAGTAAACTAGAGACAAAAACTCGGCCAGTTCTGGAGTACTGGAGCTGCAAGGGTCCCAGGGAATAGATGCTAAATGCTGAGATTATGAATGAGCCTGCAGTGGCAGTGAGATTTATGGGACGTCCAGATGGTCTGCAATGTCCACTGGAGATATGAAGTATCCACATGCAGTACAGTGAGTGGCTGGATGATACAGTGTTATGCCACCTTGAACAATACTGCTGATATCATGGTGTGTCATCTTGGTGTGAAAGCAAAGCATGCAGTGATAAAATCTCTGATGTTTACCACTTTCATGAAATCTACATTTACAACTATATTGTTAAGAAAAAAAAAACATTATCAAACTTCATAGCCACAAACACCACCACCATGGTAGCATACGTTTAGCAGCAAGAAGGAACTAAATTACATTTGCTGATTGGCAGACTCCATCAACTGCCAAATGGAAAATGAATATCTTAGCAGACAGCTTTTCATGTCAAGAGAAGACAGTGACAAATGATCACTTTACCTAGAAATATTCAACTGAACATGACATAATGGTGTACTCTGCAAGTTAACCTCTTGTCTGAAGATGTGTCATCCAATCCATGTCAGCCCAGTACCAGATCCAGTGCTCCCTCTGTAGATTTGGCTAATGTTATCATCCCTCTGTTATGACAAATTATGAAATAATTTCATAGAGTGGAGGTGATGGATCAACCTGGAAGATATAGCTGTAACTATTCCCATGGTAACAGTGGTTTTGCTCCATCTTCGTCAAGATAAAAACTTGGGTACGGGTCGGTCTTAATTCTAGATGGATTATCTGCCAGTCACCATCCTGCTATTAACAGACTAATGGAAGCTCTCACTTGGAAGATGTCAGAGGACCAAAGTAAAATCTCTCAGTGTTATTAACAGACCCTCTTAAGCCCTTTACCAAAGCCACATTACACAGGTTATGAGGGAGACAGCCCTTTTACCTGCAATGGCCCAAGCAGCCAGTGTGTCTGAATTACAGACTGGACTTTTCAACACTATGCATGTTGAAGAGTGGAGCACAGACATTGTAAGATCCAGGGATTTGTTGCCTATGACTAATTCACATCTCTTGGATCACATGGTCACAGACATTTCAAAATTCCTCCTTAAGCACCATCAGTGAACTAACTATCAGATTGTTCACTGTGTTCAATATAGGACATAATATTCTCTAAGCTACAGGAGCTCATGAGACATAAAAAGAGACAATACAGATTTCACAATTGGCAATGGTAGCAAGTATGTCACAGTCAACCATAGCTAAATTCTAGAGATATGCTCCGGATTCACTAACAACACGCTTGCTCTGACCATGAAATTACAGCTGTGCCATCAAGTAACTTACCCTTGTACAAAGTTTTGACAGAGCATCTTGCATAGTGTGGTCATTAGTGTTGCACAGAATGTTCAACAACTATCATCTTCATGATGTTCTGCCAGACCTGGAAGGGATATGCTCCCTTGGTCCAATAAGTGTCTGTTCAGTCTGTTACCAGACAATAGTTCCTTATTTGTGAGAAACTATTAGGGTCTGGTATCTGCAATGTAAAATGTCAAAAGACAATAGATTCTTCTAGCCCTCAGTACAGGTTACCTACCTGTAGTTCTGAAATCACAGTAGTTGGATTGAAATAGATGTCAGGTTCAAGCAATGTCACGGTTTGCAGGTCACCAGAAGTGACATCATAATCACAGAGACATTACTTCCAGAAGATATCACAACAGTCATAAACAAAGTAAGCAAAAACAAAAATGAAATCACATTCAGGAAGTGACAACATTCAACAGGAAGTGATGTCATCAATGGGACCAGAAACAGCATCACAGTAACCCTAACTTAAGAGGTGTCTGACTGTTTTATAAATTTTTGGTATGCCAATAGCATGCTGTAAGGTTAGTCAGGATACACAGGTGTCACTTTTTACTAATATTTTTAAGGAATGAATCCATAGGAATGTCATCCTACCTATTCTACCCAGCTACACTGGGAGTACCCCTGTCCCCAAAACAACTGTCACCTGTGGGATATTCTGGCAATGGTGTAATAGATGAAGCACATTTTAAGAAATGTTAGTTATCTGCGTTACTACTGTAGAATACTACATCTGTTAGAGTGAAATGACTCTACCACCCTATCCATTTATCTGACTCCTTGTGATGATCGTTTGAAAAATACATTTTTTTCCTGGTTTTGCTGATATGAGAGATGATTAACAGTATCTTGAGACAAGAGAGATGGTTTTTATCATATGAACACCTGTACCTTTTGGAGAACACTTCAAAATTGGTTTCCAAATATCCCAGCAACATTTAAACAAGTATTGATTTGCAATGAGATGTCAGTTAAATCATTAGTTGTATGTACATGGATGTCTGATACAACATTGTGTCCGATCCATTTACCAATCAATATCCAATAATAACATAGACCAACTCGACAGAGTCTGGGAAATGTGTTGAAGCATTGCCTAGCAACATTGGGATTACTTCTACAGCATGGTTTCAACAGCCTATGACAGACTGTGATAGTCTACACTAGGTAGTCATTTAATGTGCAGCATCATTTAAACTGTCACTGACATTACATGGATTATTAGTCCTGGCGGGATTGGTCAGAAATTTGTAGATTTGCTGTTGTAACCTGTGACGTATTGTGGATGAAGTTTAAAACAGGTGAGTTTTACATTGTTAAACTCTCCCAAGTGATCTCAAAGTGACCTCCATTGTAGAGGTTGGGCTATAACTGGAGGAGGTGTTAATGCGTCTTCATACTGAGTGCTTGATGGAAGCTTATTCAATAAATGATCATTAGTCTTGTCGTAAACATACTTCCTTTAGATAATACATGATAACTCTATTAACATGACAACCCTGTGATCAGGACATCATTTATGTATGACAATTAAGCAATGTTGTTGTGCTGCTGTCCACTAACATCAGTGGTGAACCTACATGATAAACTTTGTATGGGCTGATTTGCCATGTTCTATTCTCTTAATCAAAAGACCATAATTTCATTGGTCTTTAATAGATGAATTATCAAGACAGATAATAGCTATACCATAAACATGTATAGGTATATTCCCAACAGACAGACAGACAGACAGACAGACAGACAGACAGACAGACAGACAGACAGACAGACAGACAGACAGACAGACAGACAGACAGACAGACAGACAGACGCCTCACCCCATATTAATATATACATAAAATACAAGACATATGAAATACATAAATACATAAAATGGGAGAAAATGTTTATATCTGTATTGAGGCGATGAAAGTCAAGATATCACTGGAATTACATTACACGATGGCTAGAAAAAGATAGAAATAGTACTGTTGTTGATTTATTCATTTTCATTTATTCATTTTTTTTCAGTGTGTGTAATTTTCTCCTGAAACATCATTACTTTGTTCTTTGACATCTTTGATGTGGACCTGTTCATGAATCATCTGTCTAAGAATGTCTTTTTTTTTCAATAACATTGCAAAAAATATTTCATAATTCTAATTCTGTCAGGAATAAGTGCTCGTTTGGTATTCTGTTCTATGGTGTTGAATGGGTAAACGTGTTATTGTGGATATAAAAAGGAAAACAAACATAGGTTTCAGAATGGTGGTCAGAATAATCTTTATTAGATAATATTCTCTGTCTGAAACTGTAATGCCAGATGTCTTGTGGTATGAGTTGACCATGACCCATCGCAGGCGGTTGACTTATGTAGGAGACATACCATTTTCACACTGATTTTAAGGGTCAAGGTAGGGGGTCTGCTTATCTATGGGGTCAGCTTACAGTAATGTACAGTATTTTGACAAACATCAAGTGTCATTTGCATTAATAAAAGAATGAGAACCAGTCTTACCTTTACCCCCATGATCTAACTGCAACAACTTGGGTCTGAACCATCATCTAGCAGAAAACTGACAATACTTTGGACATACTTCATTTTGACTCTGTTCATGAACAGATTGTCTTTATACTAGCAAAACAAGTTCTTTCAACCGTACCAAAATCAAAATTGAAAAAATGTGGACTGTTTTGGCAAAATCATGCATTATCATAATGTGTACAAATGCATTACCCATGATGCCTGTCAAACTCGATCTCAGATATAGCATGTGTAAAATCCCTTTTTTAAGAAATTCGTCATGCATTCACCGAACACTTGGGACCTTGGAAGTGTGAAAACCAACTTTGTTGATGGGTAAACGTTGTAAATGTTATGCCATGTCTCTCTCAAAATGAGCTGTTTGCGTGCTGATGGAATACTTGAAACCTGAATTACACAAAACGTTTTTGGCTTGACATGTAGGCATTCATCATAACTCCCTACAATCACTCTTGGGCAAATGGCAACACCAGGTATTGACCATGGCTTTGACATCCAAACACAAGTAATATCAGCAAGAAAATCATCTCCATTTTAATTCCTTGCAGTTAGAGCAGGCTCTAGAACTGTGAGGTATAGACTGCAAGAGCATTTGGCAACATGGCTAGCCTGACCATGACAGCAACCAAAGGTCATTAAGTTCAACAACTGAGCCACTCATACTCATGCAGAGCATACTGTTTACAGAAGAACCTTTACACCCACTTTAAACAACAAGTAATATTGTTTACAGAAGGACCTTTACACCCACTTTAAACAACAAGTAATATTGTTTACAGAAGGACCTTTACACCCACTTTAAACAACAAGTAATATTGTTTACAGAAGGACCTTTACACCCACTTTAAACAACAAGTAATACTGTTTACAGAAGAACGTTTACACCCACTTTAAACAACAAGGAATACTGTTTACAGAAGAATGTTTACACCCACTTTAAACAACAAGTAATACTGTTTACAGAAGGGCCTTTACACCCACTTTAAACAACAAGTAATATTGTTTACAGAAGGACCTTTACACCCACTTTAAACAACAAGGAATACTGTTCACAGAAGGACCTTTACACCCACTTTAAACAACAAGGAATATTGTTTACAGAAGGACATTTACACCCACTTTAAACAACAAGTAATACTGTTTACAGAAGGACCTTTACACCCACTTTAAACAACAAGTAATATTGTTTACAGAAGGACCTTTACACCCACTTTAAACAATAAGTAATATTGTTTACAGAAGGACCTTTACACCCACTTTAAACAACAAGTAATATTGTTTACAGAAGGACCTTTACACCCACTTTAAACAACAAGTATTACTGTTTACAGAAGAACGTTTACACCCACTTTAAACAACAAGGAATACTGTTTACAGAAGAACGTTTACACCCACTTGAAACAACAAGTAATACTGTTTACAGAAGGGCCTTTACACCCACTTTAAACAACAAGTAATACTGTTTACAGAAGGACCTTTACACCCACTTTAAACAACAAGTAATACTGTTTACAGAAGGACCTTTACACCCACTTTAAACAAGTAATACTGTTTACAGAAGGACTTTTACACCCACTTTAAACAACAAGTAATATTGTTTACAGAAGGGCCTTTACACCCACTTTAAACAACAAGTAATATTGTTTACAGAAGGACCTTTACACCCACTTTAAACAACAAGTAATACTGTTTACAGAAGGACGTTTACACCCACTTTAAACAACCAGTGATATTGTTTACAGAAGGACTTTTACACCCACTTTAAACAACAAGGAATACTGTTCACAGAAGGACCTTTACACCCACTTTAAACAACAAGTAATATTGTTTACAGAAGGACCTTTACACCCACTTTAAACAACAAGTAATACTGTTTACAGAAGGACCTTTACACCCACTTTAAACAACCAGTGATATTGTTTACAGAAGGACCTTTACACCCACTTTAAACAACAAGTAATACTGTTTACAGAAGGACCTTTACACCCACTTTAAACAACCAGTGATATTGTTTACAGAAGGACCTTTACACCCACTTTAAACAACAAGTAATACTGTTTACAGAAGGACCTTTACACCCACTTTAAACAACAAGTAATACTGTTTACAGAAGGACCTTTACACCCACTTTAAACAAGTAATACTGTTTACAGAAGGACTTTTACACCCACTTTAAACAACCAGTAATATTGTTTACAGAAGGACCTTTACACCCACTTTAAACAACAAGTAATATTGTTTACAGAAGGACCTTTACACCCACTTTAAACAACAAGTAATACTGTTTACAGAAGGACCTTTACACCCACTTTAAACAACCAGTGATATTGTTTACAGAAGGACCTTTACACCCACTTTAAACAACCAGTAATATTGTTTACAGAAGGGCCTTTACACCCACTTTAAACAACAAGTAATACTGTTTACAGAAGGACCTTTACACCCACTTTAAACAACAAGTAATACTGTTTACAGAAGGACCTTTACACCCACTTTAAACAAGTAATACTGTTTACAGAAGGACTTTTACACCCACTTTAAACAACAAGTAATATTGTTTACAGAAGGGCCTTTACACCCACTTTAAACAACAAGTAATATTGTTTACAGAAGGACCTTTACACCCACTTTAAACAACAAGTAATATTGTTTACAGAAGGACCTTTACACCCACATTAAACAAGTAATACTGTTTACAGAAGGACTTTTACACCCACTTTAAACAACCAGTAATATTGTTTACAGAAGGACCTTTACATCCACTTTAAACAACCAGTAATGTTGTTTACATAAACACCTTTACACCCACTTTAAACAACCAGTAATATTGTTTACAGAAGTAACACTTGCCATATATGGAATATAAACAATTGCCCCATACATAAAAAATCTGTCGCACACAATGTTGTTGGTGTTTGCTGAACTGGTTTCAATCACAAGTTGCAGATATATATGTTTTTGCACCATACATTTTGTCAGGGTCTGATTTCTATCTCCAAAGGAGTTTTAATTTAATATTGTAATCTAAATGCACATTTTTAAAAATAAATCATATGTTAGCTTCTCTGAGGGCTGACAGTCAGTATTATAAAGAGATATGCATACTATATTTTTAGACAAGAGAGGTGTCAGATAGTGCCTTTAATGTGAATTCCCTGAACTACCACCTCTATATGTGGAACTATTCTCAGCCTCACAATGAAAGATAAGCACAATACTCTCCATGCATATGGACTGTATTGGAGCCAAATTGCAAACTATGTAGCACAGTTCTACAGTCAGTTACTTGGTAGTCTGTTTCAAGGAAAATAGAAAAACTGGCTACCATGCTTCTATAAGAGACATTTAATAGCTGGAGTACTAAGGAAGGATCAGACATGGGTGAATAACTTGAACACTTGCTTGATAATGTTGCCATAGTATTGTAACAAAAATGTTGTTCTTCCATATGCTGGAGCTAAAGACATGTTGATAACAATATGAAGACAAGCTCAATTCCAAGGAATGCTTCTGAACAGAAATTCTCTGTTCATAAACTTCTGTTTAAACTTTTTGCCATGTTGAAGTACACACAGCTGATTTTGCTGCACTGTTTGTGCAGGCATGGGAAGTCAAAGGCCCTCTTGCATCACCAAGAGATTAAACCACAATCAAGGTAGAGGGAACAACTAACATCTCCCCCTCAAAGAAAGATAAATCTGTTCAATCTGCTGACAGCTTTGGAATCCTACTGATAAACTACATTCATTATGGCTGTCAAATTTCCATTAATGATGACCAGTTGTGTTCTCTCCTGCCCACATATTCCTCCCCACACCATAAGACTCCTCCCCTGCATGACATGTTCCCTTCAACAGAACATGTCACCATTCATTCAGACTTTCAGAGGTACACACATTTCTTCCATCAGATCTGAACAGACAGAACCGGCTTTCATCAGTGAAGACAACCTTCTGCCAGTATAGCCAATGATGTAAGAGCTCCTCTCAATCTCCGACAATGAAGTTGTGCTTGTCTGTTACAAGATCTTTCACCCAAAGTTCCTTGAATTGAGTTCAGAGTCTGGTTGATATGTGTCTCATTCATCACTAATGATGTCGATGTTAGAAATTGATTCATGAGATGCAAAGTATGCTAGTACCAGTCTTCATTGGGCATAGTTACCCTAGGTCTGCCTTTTAAAATAGCACAAATGTTAAACTGCCTGTTGAAATACACTCCAGGTGGAGGTTCATGTATTTTTTTCAAAGCTATTGACCCAGTATGCTGAATTGTGTAACTCAACATTTTTTTGTAAACAATGATTGCTTGTATCAACATTTAACAACACCTACCAAAAGAGAAGGAAGCATTTTTCTATAAATGGTAGTGCAGCTATCAGGTCAGTTGTTTCAGTCACATACTGACTGTTTGATAGGAATCTGTAAAGCAAGTAACTATAAGGAATAATATACTGATATACTGCAGCAAACATTTGAATTATCAGACACAAATACATGCAGATACCCACATGCACATATGCATGTTCAAACACATAAATGTGCACACACACACACATGCTCACACTCACACATAGGCATGGGCATATTACTATTTATTGTCCTGAACTTGAAAAATAGACATACACCCAATCGTACAATACCCCTTTCATTACTCTGTCAACAAGGCAGAAATTCTGCATGTTTCACAGTGAGCAGCCTTCACAGAAACTCACATTCTTTAATTCTGTCATACCTTTCTTTCCATTCTCTATTTAGAGAGCAACCATCACAGTGTCACAGTCAATGTGACATGTAGTTCAACATGTATACAGTGAGCAGCTATCACAGTGTCTTGGCCAGTGTGACATGTTGTTCCCCCTAATACAGAGAGCAACCATCACAGTGTCATGGCCAATGTGACATGTCATTCCCCATGTATACAGACAGCAATCATCATAGTCTCATGGTCAACATGACATGTCATTCCCATGTATACAGACAGCAACCATCACAGTGTCATTTTCAGTGTGACATGTCATTCCCCATGTATACAGACAGCAAGTATCACAGTGTCATGGTCAATCCGACAATGTGTCCCCATCTATACAGAGGGCAGCCATCACAGTGTCATAGTCAGTGTGGAATGTTTCTCCCGACTGCTAGAGAATTATTCACACAGTATGTAAGCTGAGTAGGCACTAAAGATGTGATAAAAGGATATCACCTCAAAACAAGCAACTATGTCAAGGGACAAGGCAGATGTTGAGTATATGATATCTCTGTTAACCAGAAAAGACTGCTGTTCTACTCATTCCCCCAGACACTGAAAAGAAGCCTGTCTGTCTGACCCTGAGCTGCAGGAGTTGTGCAACAGCAGTGTGTGCCAACATCAGTGGGTCTATATCAACTGTATTGTAATGAGGAGCAGTCTACTTACGTGTCATGTATGACTGTTTTTCATATGTTCCCTGATGTCCTGTCCTGCCCTTCATGGGACAAATCAGCATATTGGTATGCTAGGATCAGATATTCTGACTGTATGGATCACACTGACATGTAAAGATGACCTTTTACCACACAAATAACACATGGACACACCTGAATTACATACTTGTATATCCAGTTTGGTATCAATGTATTGTTCTCAGGCAGATGAGCAGAATCATTGCAAATTCAAACAGTAAGATATTTAACAGTCAAATTTGTTGCATACACACACACACACACACACACACACACACACACACACACACACACACACACACATATATATATAGTTTAAATGTTTTTATTGAAGAAGGAAGAAACAATTTCCTTTGAGGCAAAATTTTCTTCAAGATGTTAGATAGTAATATTGAACCAGTCAGTCTTTTGAATATAATGGCCAGTTCTAAATGACTTTACTGTCACTGAGATGAATCACATCTTCTGTTCCATTTTATTTAGATAGCAGAGTTTACCTGAACCATAAGGCTTGCTTCTGTTTACAATGTGGGGTGGTTGGGTAGCCTAGTGGTCCAAGAATTCACTCGTCATGCAGAAGGCCTGGGCTTGATTCTACGCATGGGTACAATGAAAAGGGAAGCCCTTTTTCTGGTGTCCCCAGCACTGATATTGCTAGAATAATGCTAAAAGCGGCGTCAACCCCAACTCATTCACTCACTCACTGTTTAGAAGGTGGTGCTGATAAACTACTAGAACTAAATGATCTGGTTTCAATGTGTCCATTCCACATTTGGAGGCTAATACAGAAATGTTTTATCCATATATTTCTATGGTGCAGGAGTATGCGCCCAGAGTGGCCTTGTAGAGAAAAGACATTGACTCGAGTTAATAAATGGTATTGGAGGAACACTTTGATGCATGACAGCCTATGTAATTGAACTGATTTAATGATCACGACTAGAGACATTAAAGGAGTGAAGTAGTCATTGATATCTGACTATCTTCTCATGTGAATAACCCATTTGTTTGTAGATTAGCAATACATGACACATACAATGCATTAACTCATTCCACGTTTTCAGTGTTGAGAACATTGTCGGCTATTCCTGTACAAGAATTGATTTTAGGGTTGACAGCAGGCCAAGCAGAAATTTTGTTCATGCCTACACTGATGCAGAAAATGGACCTACTGTGACACAGAGACTGGACGTACTGGGACTGGGCCTACTGAGACACAAAGACTGGACCTACTCTGACACAGAGACAGGGCCTGCTGGGACACAGAGACTGGGCCAACTGGGATACAAAGACTGGACCTACTGGGACACAGAGACTGGGTCTGCTGAGACTGGACCTACTTGGACACAGAGACAAAACCTACTGGGACATAGAGACTGGACTTACCAGGACACAGAGACTGGACCTACCAGGGCACAGAGACAAGACCTGCCAGGGCACTGAGACTGGACCTACTAGGACACAAAGACTGGACCTACCAGGGCACAGAGACAAGACCTGCCAGGGCACCGAGACTGGACCTACCATGAGCCAAATACAGTGATACACACATAGCAGCAGGTTGTTTTGTTGGTTTCATGTGTTTGCAGTAACTCTTTGAGCCATTTTCATGCCTCTGATCATTAAACTATCTTGTCCCTGCAGATAGAATGTGAGGGAGTCCACCAGCCTCTGCCATGGGGTGTGCCTCCTCCAACACAGCCAGCCGCAAGGAGATGACCAAGTCCGAGAAAGGTAGTAGTGATATTGCTGCATGCAGGGTTAGATATGTCAACCAGAAGCTGTGATATTATAAACATTAGTTGCATAAGAACCTTCTGGATAGGAAACTTCAAAAAGATATCACATGCTCTGATATTGTCCTCATGAGACAAAAAGAAAGCCATTGAAATCCACTGCCACAAACCTCTGTATGATGGAGACAAAAGGATACTACATACCATTGGCCTATGATGAACTAATTCAAGTGCAGATTCTGAAAAAGGACCCTCTCAGCTTGTTGTTAAAACTTATTCCCCCGAGCCCCATCTTCACTGATTTCATCATCTGTTTTATTTGTTGTTCTTAGTCCCCTTCTGACCTCTCAGAATTATGTACCAGCTGTAATTCAATTACATGTTCTTGTAAATGTGAAATTGATATTTGTCAAAACATAATATGAACTGGTATATTACACCAAACTCCAAAAGAAACACCACCCTCCTACCTTTATGAATTACTGACAAACTATTAAAGATATGTTAGAAGGCATTAGTTTAAAAGAAAGCAGAATTACATGGCTTTATAAAAATCACAAAAAAAGAATTCTCAAATGCATTCATATTTAGGTGAATTGCCTCTATTTCCAAAGAATTCCAAGTCTATTTTCAACCATGTCAAAATATACCAATAACCAATTAGATGTCCAAAGGAAAGTTTGAAATAAAATTCTGCTTTGAGACAAAGGTAAACCATTGAAAGTCACTATTGTTCAACTATTAAAACAAGAAACAGCTGTTGTAGAGTGTTTAAAATACTAAAAGAATAATTCATATGACTCAAGTCTTTAAAACATCTATTTTGCTGATTTGCATTTGTGAAAACAAGTAGAATGTGTCTTTGATAGTGTTTAGGAATATGATCTTTGTTAACATAGCATTAAATGTACTGGTTATACAACACCAATTGCCAAAACGTGGCACTATTCAAGTAGTATTTGCATCCATATCCCACGTGGAATGGTTCTATTGGGATGTAAGGAGAGACTAGAATGCAGGACATAATACACAAATACAAGAAATATGCCATGATTAACACCTGAAGAGTGAAAGAGCCATTGGGATGATGTGGATCAGGTCGACATAAAATGCTGTTATCAATGCCTACAAAGCCAAGAGTTTTTTATGGATGACAACTTCTTTATTGTGAAGAGTCACGGTTTGAAGTATATTCTTACTTCTTCATCAGGTGAATGGAAACAGTGGAGTACAACGAGCTATTTGTGTACATGTAGAAACAACAACAGTATGACAAAGGAAGCCAGTAGTTAACTTGTGGATGGACAGGAGAGGAAGCCAGGGGGTTGTTAATCCAGATGTATTATGGTTAGCACTACAGAGAGACTGGGGTCACCATAGTTAGACTAGAAGTGGACGTACATGCATCACAGTGACAGCTAAAATAGGCACCTTTATCATTAAGGAAGGAGGGTAACGTTTCTTTCGGTGTTTAGAGTACTTCTCATCACTTGGTTGTAGTCCGTTTTAGCTTGATATGAGAGTAAGAATCTACATTGAAACATCGCTGTATGCCATAAACAAGAAGTTGTCATACATAGAGTTGTATGTTTCATTTTGATCCACCAACTTCTACAATGCCAATCAAACAACATTTTTGCAGCTATAATTGTGACACATATATCTGGTATGATGATGATTGGTGATTATTGGTCATAAAAGTGAAAAATGGAGTTGCATATGGAAACAAGAACTAACAGGCACATAATTTTAAAAATGTAAACACGATATATTCAAATAATTTAAAATGGATTAAGATTTATCAAAGTGGTTTGAAAAAAGTCAATTAAATCTTTAGTCTGCTCAATCAACTGCCTTTCAATACAGCTTGTGTCAGTTTCTTTAACTTAAATGATGATTTAAACCCATTATTTCACAGTATATTCACATTTCAGTATCACACAACTATCAATGCATAATTACCATTTGAAGGCATTCTGAATTGTAGATTTGTCTACTCTATGAGTCTAGGTAAAGTTATCATTGATGACAAGTTTAGTATTCAGTTTGGAGAAAACATTGCTGAAAATTCACTGCATCATAGTTGAAAGACAGGAAAATATATTTGTTAATTTTTTCTAATTTTTTCAACTTTCATCAAAATCTTTTATATGAAAACATGACTAAAAATGGCTGTGTGCACACTCTTTTATGCACAATGTTGCACTAAAATTTGAGCAAACTTTGAAATAGATGACACTGGCAGAACTTTTCAGTTGTTGGCCCACTGTTGGAACTAACATGTCCACTGTTACTTTTTAGTTACCAACCGACCAAACATATACCATTATTAGCCCAACAAACCTTTGCAGAAATCAAAATATGAAAAATACAAATGATATCAATTCATGGAATATGAAATTCTTTTGTGGGCTTAGATATTGATTGTAAATACTGTTTACTGTAAATCCTAGATGATACAATGTCTAAAATGGCTGCATTTTTGTCCTACAGCAATCAAAGCAGCCATCTTGATACAGAAGTGGTATCGGCAATACACAGCTCGACTAGAGGCTCGCAGGCGATGCACCTGGAACATCTTTCAGAACATAGAGTACTATGGAGAACAGAACCAGCTGAAGGTCAGTACAGACTATCTTGGTAAACAGACACTGATATAGGTCAGTATAGACTTTCAAGATCAACAGAACCAGATTAAGGTCAGTACAGACTATCCAGGTCCACAGAGCCAGATTAGGTCAGTACAGATTACCATGATCATCAGAACAAGATTCAGGTCAGTACAGACTACCACGATCAACAGAACCAGATTTACATCAGTATAGACTATGAAAGTCCACAGAGCCAGATTTAGGTCAGTACAGACTATCAAGGTCAACAGAACCATTATCATTTGCATAAGAACAGTTTCTTGAAATTCAGGACATGATTTAGATCTGATGAAGATGTTCATTGACCTGTTCATTCTTTAGAATGTTCTGAACTCGCTCATGAAAAATATATACAGTAGTATTCTGGCTATGTGACGTAGCATGTGGTCTTCAGGTACTTGAATAATTTTCAAGGATCTTTCTTCCCTTGTTGAACTGTGCCATCCCCATCTATCAGTGACAATAGAAGGAGGGTTATGTCCATACTTTGACACTTTGTCTGTTTTCACTGGTTGATCCCAACAGAAATATGATGCTTGGTTGTGCATATATTTCAAATGAAGACAGTAAACATGGAAAGTATTTACACATACAAACTGATATCGGTGTGCCATATATCTTTTGCAATCAGACTTAGAACTTTTCACTCACTCATTGCAAATGAAGTTTAGACAGTGGAGTTGGGGATTAGCCAGTTCCTGGTTTTAGTGGGAAAGCCAGAGTTTTGTTTGATACAGTGTCTTATTTAATTCTGGACACTTACAATAACTATATACAACTTTCAAAAATAAAATACAGCAATTAAGTTCTGCATTGTCAAAAACAATTTTGCACTATGAAGATAAATTTTAAACCCTATTTTGATTTTTAAAAACAAATCATCATGATATCACAGATTATTGCCATGTCTGATTGCAACATTAGATTTCAAAACATAATCTTAGTCCCCACTTTGCTGATTCTGAAAGAGAGTTACAACTCTGGTTTTATCAGAATCATTGTTGAAGTCATATCTTCAATAATAGATTTACTGTCTTAATGATCTTAATCTACTTTACTTATTTCTCAATAGACCCGTGAAGATGTGGAGTACAACTGGTCTAAAGTAACTCATGCTCGTTTTAAAAGGTAACTAACAGTCCTGGGTAATCAGGCTGGCTATTCTCGAAACGTTTGTAGCCCTATGAACTTCTTAAGCCCATTCTTAACACACTGGCTACAATCAAAGTGAAGAATTCTTAGGGTTACGAACGTTTCGAGAATAAGGGCCCAGGTTCTCTGACTTAGTTGACACATATTCCAATTGCGCAGATCGATGCTCATGTTGTTGATCATCGGGTAGTCTGGTCCAGACTCAATCGTTTACAGACCACCACCATGTAGCTGGAGTATTACACAGTACGCTAAACAACAACCAAATTTTTCAATATTTACTTGTCCACAGCAGTAATGTCCTAAGCCCACCTGTTGCTTTGTGTAAACAGTAATCATCTCATCTATTGATGTAAGGTATGATTGTTAGTTCGGTTTGATTGGATATTGGCTGTCTGCCTTCATTGGGACGTCAAAGAATACTCTGAAGCGACCCATGAAGGTCCCAGGGTAGAACAGGCCTTCAGCAACCCATGCTTGCCATAAAGGGCGACTCAGCTTGTCGTAAGAGGCGACTAACGGGATCGGGTGTTCAGGCTCACTGACTTGGTTGACACATGTCATCGGTTCCCAATTGCGCAGATCCATGCTCATGTTGCTGATCACTGGATTGTCTGGTCCAGACTCGATCATTTACAGACCGCCGCCATATAGCTGGAATATTGTGTGGCATAAAACTAAACTCACTCACTCACTCACTCTGAAGCAGTGCATGAAATAGTTTCCTCCTTTTGCTAACCAGTTGGATTTGCTATGCCTGAAAGTTACTAGCCTACAAAATAATTCACTCATGCATAATTTGAAGGTACAATCTAAGCAGAAGATTACAATTTAAAACAAAAGAAAAAGAGATATTGTTGGCATGGCAAGGGTTTTCATCCTTATTATATTCTTGTCAGGCCATACTAAGGCATGATATCGATGTAACAGTTTGTTATTACTTAAGAAGTTGGTGTGAGTGATATATTTACAATGTGAGACCATGAACATTTAGTAGCCAGTTAGGCCTGTGACTGTGGAAATTAATTAGCCCGGCTGGATTGTTACTAGCCATGGGCCAGCAGACCAGTGGCATTTGGCACACCGCTCTGAAATGTCATATCCCTCATACTACAAAAGTGGACATCCACAAGTATTGATCCTTTATGTCATTACATGGCAGTGAGGTCAGTCCATTGTTTGAATGTTTGGACATTTCCTTCTATTTTGCACAGTTTGTATCAACAGGGTAATACAACACAATTGATACGGATGTGCAACTTCTAGATTATTTACCCACAACATTTCTGGGAAAATGCTTTCCCCTTCATCAGGTGAATGACAGTCAGTGGATACAGAGGTATATACAGTATGCACATGAATACATCTCAGAACGAGAATACTGTGCAACAAATACTTCATACACAAAATGCGAAAGAAATTCCATTTGAACTACCAAAATATATATCTAATTGAGGTAAGAATTTCAAGACAAAAATGAAACTATATACTTCACGATGTTAATGATTTTCTTTGTATGAGATAAGGGGTTCATAGCTAACTGCTATTTCTAGAAGAGATCATAAAACATATACCAAGTAATCTTCATATCTGTACATGAAACAAAGCCTACTAAAACACAAACAGTGACAGCAGTGCTGGTTTTAGCCATCTACAATGCTGGTCAATAAATAGTAATGTAAATAAATCCGGCAGCTAAGTTTACTTTGCCGGTAAAGATGTTTTGTGAACAGATCTGTGTTCCGAAATGAGAATTTGGCTTACAAAGTGACCATCAATACAGGCCAGTGATAGTACCCTTTCCAGAAACACAATCTTTTGTCTTGGTTAATGAAAATTGACCCACATTATCACCAGACATGATGATTTATCATTAAAATCGTATTTCCTGATTTGGTAGGGATTGTATCACAAGCAGATATATAGATTACTTGGTGCATTTTCTCAAGAACTATTCTTGAAAGAGCGGCCAGCTATGTGTTACATTTTTCACAAATCTAAGGGTGATTCAATTAAAAAAACCTCTATATTATACATTTTAATCCAATGGTTGGATTAAACTGTTATTTAAAGAAAAAATAACTTATTTCCAATATTATGTGATTTTAGTTATAGTTGCATCTTACACTACACATTCAAAATAATAACAGCGCTTTGATACAACTGATTTCTATTGTCAAATACCTTAGACATGGGACAATTTGATCAATCACTGTTGAGGCCTCCTGCATTCTTGCTACAACTAATTAATTAAAACAACAGCAGTTACAACCAACAAATGTTTTATGTATATCAAACCTTGTTCAATTAAAACATCCATCATTTTCCACACAGGGGAACAATCCATACATGTTATTCTGTACAAAGTAACTCCTCATGTGTCTTTGCAAAAAAAATAAAAAAATGAAAATAGATAAAGCATTTCATTTACAACCCATCTTTCAAGTGATGTCATAAATTTGTTTGATGTCCACAGTTCTTGCAGTTTATTAGTCAACCACCAATCAATCAAAATTTTATTGGCTAATCCTCCAGAAGAAGTATGTTGTTAAACAAAGTTGTCCAGATATGAGTGAATTCCATCTCCTTTAGAAAATCTCTACATTTAAACATGTATTTTTGATGAATTCACATTGCCAGGCAACAGTGTTAAATCAACAAACATTATCAGTTTAGAGATTAACATCATGTGTTGGCGTTACAGGGTTTTACTGTCTGCACTCATTTACATCGAGTATGGGTACAGTAGTGATGTGTCATCAGCTGGTTCATATGGTAGCATCTGGAACTTCTCATATGTGACGTCATTCCGACTTTATGTCGCAATATGATCTGAATAAGTCACCACTGTTGACGACGCAAAATTGTAATTGTGTGCAAAATTTTACATGTCAATATGTAGTCTTGCAATTTCCAGGAATCGAATAACAATCGATCATGCTTTTCAACCAATCAGTTAACAGAGCACAGTGACTTTGGCTTTACAATAATTGTTTTATCCATTTTTCTTTCAAACTCAGACCTTTCCTCTCTTGCTATACTGCCACATCACATTACGTACCATATCAACATACACCACATCAAAACCTGGATATATTTAACACATTCATAAATAAACTAATTACCCAAGACATGAGAAATTCCAGATGCAAACCACTGATTGCTATATATCCTCGATGCCCTCGAGAACAGGGGTGAATGGTATTGCGTTATACTGTGTAGTGTGACAGGTAATTTGAAGGTTGCCACCACTGATTACTATATATCCTCAACACCCTCGGGGGCAGGGGTGAATGGTTTTGCATTATACTGCATAGTGTTACGGTTAATAAATTGCCGTGACAAAAAATATAAGAGATCCCCTTTTAACCAGCAAAACACAACACAGACAAGTCTAAAATATTCAATAATATGTTGTGCAAACAATGAGCAATGTACAATGAATCACAATACAAATTTCTAGTACAATGCAGTTGAATAACAAGTAACAAGGTAATAGGTCAAATATAAAATATGAACTCACCAGAATCTTGTCATTTTACAGTGAGAGCAAAAATATTAAATGATGCTTGTTCACCAAGTCAGCAGTCAGGCACACTGTGTCAAATGATGATGGTGTCGGCGAAGAGTCAACGAGATAACGATAGGCAGAGGCAGAACTCCAGATGAAAAGTGTCTGTTCGTCTCTCAACACAGCAACACAGTGTTGGGAACATTCAAGAACAGCATGGCTGTATCAGTATTCAGTCAGAATGTTCACAAACAGAAAGTAAACTATAGATTGCCGAGGGCAGGTAACTGAAGCGCTATCAAAAAGGCCTGCCGCTAAAATTGTTATTGCGATTAAAGATATATGATATGAAATGTGACCCACAACTCAAACTCAAAAGTCTAAAGATCGTGACCCATTGTTAACTATCACTTAATCAATGATAATACAAATTACAGAAAACACACTCTCGTAACAACAGTCTGACAGAGAGCTTCCACCACTGATTGCTATATATCCTCAGCATTATACTGCATCGTCTGACAGGTAATCTGAGAGTTGCCACCAATGATTGTTCCTTACTGGAGCATCAAATGAATGATGTAAAATATACTGGCATATGTTTAACATATAACTGAGACTTGGATCATTGGTTCCTTGTTAGACAAATATTCCAACAAATTTATAGTTGTTGTTAGCATGCATCATTTTTGCAAGAAGTATGCTTATAGTTAACTGTGATGCGAGTCACAGCTGATAAGGTCAGTGCTTGTCATGACTTGCCTGATTTCCTTGTGTTGAGTACATGCTTCATGTTATACAGTTAGAACTCTAATATAATCAACAACCTCCCTCAGCAAGATACTGGCTATACCAGACAGTGAAGTAAACGACTGACCATACCGATCTCTTTTCTTTGCAGTTGTATAACTTCTTCAACAGCATGCTGTCAGAGTTTGACGGGAAAGACACTATTCAGCCAAAGATATTACATGCCTTCAGTCCTACCCATCATCCTACTATATATGGTGAGTAAGGAGACATGTTCATATCCTCCTAGAGGTCTTAGAATTTGAAGGTGCTGGAGTACTACTTGGTCAGATAATGGTATTGCACCTTCACCATGCTGGATAGCACTGAGACTAGTTTCTTAGCCTGAAGACTGTGCTGAGAACCAGGTTGGTCCAGTACCTCATGCCACAGGCTACATCATTACCCCTTGTTTGTGCACTCACTGTCACCAGACCTGGATAATGTATGCCACTTAGAGGACAAATAATGAGATTGTTCAACAGACACTTACAAACTGATTTATTATGAATCCTTATTTGTTTTCATGCTTCTCATATGATTGATATGCCACTGGTTGGACATAGCCCCATCACAGATCCTTGATTGCATCAGTGTAGCAGAGTCTATTCCAGTAATCTTGGGATATGCCAATCATGCAAGCTAACAGTAATCAACTGCAACAAATACTGCAATGAATAAGGGCTGATCTGTGTTTTCCCAAAGGTCATAGTTCTGTAATAAGCTCAAGTCGTTCGTGCGTACGATGACAGCGATGGAACAACATTAATCATGTGGCAAGGCAATATTGATCCTCACACAGCTATTTCAACAGCATGACAACATGGGACTGGGACACTCATCGCTACATTCTAATGCCAGCAATTTAATCCACTCCACAGATATTCATGATCAGTGTATACTAGAAGGCAGGATGATGATATATCGATATCCTGAATGTTGACATTCAGGAAATGTCCCTCGTTACTTTTATTAATGACTACCAACCTGTTGATGTTTGGTGTAATCTAGACTATCAATAGCTGTTGCATTACGACTGAGAAAAAAAACACTTGTTTTGATCTGCTCAGCAGGAGATAATCTCCTCAAAGTCAATATAAAAAATTCACAGTTTTGTCCAGACATGTCCAAATTCTACAGAATTTACCCAAAATAGGAACACTAAATAACTCATTTCTTCAAACAAAGCATGATTGTGTATTTTCAGCCATTGGGTAAATATACAAAGCATTCAGCTCCTATTGTCAAAGGTTCAAATTAACCTAAGTATGGTTATTGGTCTCCCACAGTGAACACAAACATGGTGAGGATTATCCATTGGCCAGCTACTGCCCCTTAGAGTTTCATGTCCATCCCCATCAGAATGATAGTAGTATGACCTCTTGCTTGGATAACCCAAGCTTTCCCAACAGGTACCCATTTTCTGCTGGGTTGAAGCATTAGTTCACATCAGCAAGTTTGTTGAAGCATTAGTTCACATCAGCAGGTGGGTTGAAGCATTAGTTCAAATCAGCAGGTACCCATTTTCTGCTGGGTGAACAGAGTCAGTTTTGAACAAATGCACCTACCTAAGGTGAGATGACATGTGTGCTTCATTGTTGGGATGGGCAGAAGTCCCAGAAACTCTCAGGAGTCAAACTGTCAAACATGGTCCCCATCCAAGGAATTTCTATGAAAAATGTTGCTCAACTTTAACTGATTTGTAACCTTTGCTCTATGCACAAGACTACACACCACACAAACGTGGTGAGGTCATTGTGCTGGAGATGGTCATCCTGTAGGTCATGCAAATGTCACTCATTGTTCATGTTTCACATGTCATAGAGGAATTTCACACTTAATATGTTTCACATGTCACCCAAATCTCTCACATTGTTCATGTTTCACATGTCACAGGAATTTCATACTGGACATGTTTGACATGTCACAAGAATGTCTTACACTGTTCATGTTTCACATGTCATAGAAGAATTTCACACTGAAAATGTTTCATATGTCACACAAATGTCTTACAATGTCCATTGTTCACGTCATGGAAATATCTCACACTGTAACTGTAACGAGTTTGTCCTCCATGAGATAGAGCTGACTGTTGCTTCCAGACACAACTGCTGAGGAGGATGATGAGCTGCATGAGCTGACCAACCCTGACACTATTGCCATCGAGCCCAATTACAATGGTCCTCATTTGTCATTTCCACTCACAAGTATCCAGGTTAAAGGACTGATAAAGGCCTTCAAGACCAAACAGGTAAGCACTAATTCACATTAAAAAGTGGGTTTAAGTATTTGTTCACATCAGCAGGTGGGCTGAAGCATTAGTTCACATCAGCAGGTGGGCTGAAGCATTAGTTCACATCTGCAGGTGGGCTGAAGCATTAGTTCACATCAGCAAGCGGGCTGAAGCACTAGTTCACATCAGCAATCAGCAAGTGGGTTGAGTCATTTGTTCACATCAGCAGGTGGGCTGAAGCATTAGTTCAAATCAGCAGGTCATGGAAGTATTAATTGAAATCAACAGGTGGGTTGAAGCATTAGTTGAAGTCAACAGGTGGGCTAAGGATTAGTTCACTTCAACAGGTGGATTAAAGCATTGGTTTACATCATCATGTTGGTTGAAGAATTAGCTCACATCAGCAGGTGGCTTGAAGCATTAGTTGAAATCAACAGGTGGATTGAAGCATTAGTTGAAATCAATAGGCAAGCTGAAGTAAGTACCTGATCTTGTCATGTGATGTTTTCTGTTGTCAGCAACTCCACGTCAAATACCTGCTGATGTTGTTACATGAGGCCAGACGTATCCTCAAGAAGAGAGGGAACATCAACTATGCAACCACATCTATTTCCAAGCAGATCACAGTGTGTGGTGATCTTCATGGCAAGTTGGATGATCTATACATGATCTTCCATAAGGTATGGCACAAGGTTCCACAAAGTAACTACCATGACTATAGCAGATATCAGGCAGTGATTATCCAGAGTATCATATTTCTATTTTAGGCCAGACCAGTTTTATTTCTTATTTTTCGGATTTGCATGACATATTTTTTCAAGAGTATGAAAAAAACACCATTTATTTTCTTGCGCCCAAAATATAGACAAACATTTAAAATCAGGCCTCATCCAATCAAGTTCTCCAAAAGTAAACAAGTAAGAAGGTTATGTTTGAGACTTTTAACTGACTACTAAGAAGAGGGAGGCAGTACCCACATAGTCAAATGTTCTGACTGAATCTGCAGTGACAGTCATATGTTAAGACCAGTGCTGGTGTATCTCTGCTTGTTCAAACTGGACTAAACATCTATTTTTAGCCTCATATAATTCCAAGCTGCCACAGAATGAAGTTAAGGTGGTTCTGGGGTATTCATCCCAATAGACTTGAGATAGAATAATCAAGGATAAAAGCATCTTTCTAAATCATTTAGCCATTCGAAATTGACCAATTCTGCTTTCCTGAAAAGTGTTGCTACAGAGGAACAGACAGTAAAAACTTAAACCAATACATGTTCAGTGCATCAGATAACTTGTCTCCATTTCAGAAATCTGGCTTTTATATTCAATATTTCTTTTTGGCCATACACAATCAGTAACAGGACATGTCACACTTGACAATTCTAATGCTCCTGATTAAAGTATTAACGACTTACAGTGAATGAACACTAAAGACAACAGGACACTTGTAACCTTTCAGAATGGCCTGCCATCAGTGGACAATCCATATGTGTTTAATGGGGATTTTGTTGACCGAGGCCCCACATCAGTCGAAGTTGCAACAATTCTTTTTGCAAGTTTTGTCGTGTACCCCAACGAGGTGTATTTGAACAGAGGCAATCATGAAGACCACATCATGAACATGAGGTAATAACACATACAGAATCAGTGAGTGAGTTAAATATCACGCCATAATCAGCAATATTACAGCTATATGGCAGCTGTCTGTAAATAATGGACCAGACAATCCAGTGATCAAAATCATGAGCATCGACCTGTATGATTGGGATACTGTGACATGTCAACCAAGTCAGCGAGCCTGACAACCCAAACCCTGGTGATTGTTGCCTGTTAAGACAACCGTGGGTTACTGAAGATACATTCTAACCCGGACCTTCACGGGTCAACATACACCGTGACCAGCTATCTGTTCATTCATCTCTGTCAAGGCATGTTGAACATGGCAGCAAGTAAAGTAGTCAGTCTTCTTTTCCTTAAAACATTTTTAAACCTGGATGAAATCTTCAAATCTTGGACAAAGACATAGCCTACATCATTCACGAATGTATTAAAGAACATATTTCAAACAAGGGATTGAAATATTTGTTTTCACTTTTCAGATACGGTTTTATTAAAGAAGTCATGAGAAAATACAAAGTAGGTTACTTTCTTTTTTTTTGTCAATTAAAAGAATAAGAAAAGCTTGTACGAAAACATGCAACATTTATAACTCCCCGGAATTTCATCCATGGCCAGTAGGAACATCCTTCAAGGTCAAAAACAAGCAAATAACTTCATGGCCATGTATATAATTACAGCCATTTTCCACACTAACTAGCATTAGGGTGATGAATCAACAGCCTTCTGATGAGCAACATATCTGTGATAATGCTCGTGTCTTGGTAAATAACTCTCATCATTATTGTCATTGATGTTGTTGTCCCTCATTTTCTCCAGGCAGGCATTGATCACTCGATTGTAAATATATGTTTTCCAGCACCATGCAGACAAAGCAATAAAAATGTTTGAAGAGATCTTCAGCTGGTTGCCATTAGCAACAGTGATTGACGATAAAGTTTTGGTAGTGCATGGTGGGATATCCGAACAAGTCAACTTGGAAGCTCTTGACCATATCGACAGACACAAGGTAATGTTAAAAGAAATATTGCTTTTACATTTATTTGCCAATAATATGCTGCAGATCTGATAAAAAACAAAGGCAAATTATACCTTTCAAATATTCCTTGAAACTATTTTATAGTTTACAAAAGAGAATCACACAAATTGTTATAACTCATAACACCAAAATATACTCAAGTGTGCAAATAACATCTGCATATTCCCTTTTTTTCCTCCCTACCGACATAATCATTCTTTTTGAAAATCTGTAAGCCAAGTAATTAGAACACAGGTACAACATGAACTTGAAACGGAAGTAACCTGTAACTCTCAAACCATAACATGGGCCTGTAACAGAAGTAACTTGTAACACTCACACTATAACATGGGCCTGTAACAGAAGTAATCTGTAACACTCACACTATAACATGGGCCTGTAACAGAAGTAATCTGTAACACTCACACTATAACATGGGTCTGTAACAGAAGTAACCTGTAACTCCCACACTATTACATTGGCCTGTAACAGAAGTAACCTGTAACTCTCACACTATAACATTGGCCTGTAACAGAAGTAGTGCTCCAACTATAGTGGGTGTCATGACAACAACAATAAAGATTCTGGTAATGAGATGACCTGCAGTTTGAGGGTGTTTCTGTGTCTCCAGTTTGTGTCTGTGCTGCGGCCACCCGGTCCTACCGACCTCCACAGTGTGGACAGCATGTCCCTGGAGCTGAAGGAACTGGAGGAGTGGAAACAGGTGACATCATGAGGCAACATGTGGCAATGTGTGGTAATATGAGGCGACTTGTGGCAATGTGTGGTGATATGAGGTGACATGTAGCAATGTGTGGTAATAATGTGACATGTGGCAATGTGTGGTAATATGAGGTGACATGTGGCTATGTGTTTTAATATGGGGTGATATGTGGCAATGGGTGGTAATATGGGTGTCACGTGGCAATGTGTGGTAATATGGGGGTGACATGTGGCAATATGTGGTAATATGGGCTGACATGTGTGATAATATAGGGTGACATGTGGCAATATGTGGTAATATGGGCTGACATGTTACAACGTGTGGTAGTATGAGGCAAGATGTGGCAATGTGTGGTAACATGAGGCGACATGTGGCAATGTGTGGTAACATGAGGCGACATGTGGCAATGTGTGGTAATATGAGGTGACATGTGGCAATGTGTGGTAATATGAGGTGACATGTGGCAATGTGTTTTAATATGGAGTGATATGTGGCAAGGTGTGGTAGTATGAGGCAAGAGGTGGCAATGTGTGGTGGAATGAAGCAAGATGTGGCAATGTGTGGTAGTATGAAGCAAGATGTGGCAATGTGTGGTAACATGAGGCGACATGTGGCAATGTGTGGTAACATGAGGCGACATGTGGCAATGTGTTTTAATATGGAGTGATATGTGGCAATGTGTGGTAATATGAGGTGACATGTGGCAATGTGTGGTAACATGAGGCGACATGTGGCAATGTGTGGTAACATGAGGCGATGTGTGGCAATGTGTGGTAATATGAGGTGACATGTGGCAATGTGTTTTAATATGGAGTGATATGTGGCAACGTGTGGTAGTATGAGGCAAGATGTGGCAATGTGTGGTAGAATGAAGTAAGATGTGGCAATGTGTGGTAACATGAGGCGACATGTGGCAATGTGTGGTAACATGAGGCGACATGTGGCAAGGTGTGGTAACATGAGGCGACATGTGGCAATGTGTGGTAATGTGAGGCGACATGTAGCAATGTGTGGTAATATGAGGCGACATGTGGCAATGGCAATGTGTAGTAACATGAGGCGACATGTGGCAATGTGTGGTAATATGAGGTGACATGTAGCAATGTGTTTTAATATGGAGTGATATGTGGCAACGTGTGGTAGTATGAGGCAAGATGTGGCAATGTGTGGTAACATGAGGCGACATGTGGCAATGTGTGGTAACATGAGGCGACATGTGGCAATGTGTGGTAACATGAGGCGACATGTGGCAATGTGTGGTAATATGAGGTGACATGTGGCAATGTGTTTTAATATGGAGTGATATGTGGCAATGTGTGGTAGTATGAGGCAAGATGTGGCAATGTGTGGTAGAATGAAGCAAGATGTGGCAATGTGTGGTAACATGAGGCGACATGTGGCAATGTGTGGTAATATGAGGCGACATGTGGCAATGTGTTTTAATATGGAGTGATATGTGGCAATGTGTGGTAATATGGGCTGACATGTGGCAATGTGTTTTAATATGGGTGACATGTGGCAATGTGTGGTAATATGGGTTACATGTGGCAATGTGTGGTATTATGGGGGTGATATGTGGCAATGTGTGTAATATGAAGTGGCATGTGGCAATGTGTGGTAATATGGGGTGATGATTGTCAAAGTGTGGCATTATGAGGTGACATGTGGCAATGTGTGGTAATATAGGGTGATGTGTGGCAACATGTGGTAACATAGGGTGACTTGTGGCAGTATGTGGCAACATAGGGTGGCAGGAATATGTGGTAACATGCAGCCGTGTCTGGATATGTGGGACAGTCTATGTCAGGCAATGCATGGCAATGCATGGCAATGTGTGTTGTGTAGCAGTGTCAGGAAAGTGTGATTATTTGTCTTTGGAAATGTTTTATTGACAGTTAGTTGTTTGACAGTCAGTAGAAATATCTTTGATAGTGTATATCAAGGAGTGTATATTATTTTGTTGAAGAGGCATGACTGGGTTACTTGAAAGAGGACAGTAAATTTAATGACATACTTTATTTGCTGTATCAGACTTTTTATATGACCATTTTTGTCTGAATATTCAGGTCTTAGACCTCTTGTGGAGTGACCCCCGCCCTCTCCCAGGCTGCCTACCCAACACATTCCGAGGTGGGGGATGCTACTTTGGACCAGACACTACACGCAATGTGTTGGAAAAACACAACCTAAAGATGCTCATACGAAGTCATGAATGCAAGATTGAAGGCTTTGAGTATATGCATGATGGAAGGGTATGTGGTGCAAATACCTCCCGTTGAAAATGAAACTAATGTATACAACTACAAAACTATTTACAGTCAAACTCCAAATTGGCTCATAATTACACATTCATTTCAATGCAGAATGTAACGAAAACCTCAGACCAACTCTGGAAAAATGTTTCCAAACGATTGTCTCCAAAATGTAAAAATACTTAACAAAGTATTATAATTTTCTTTTGAATTTTCATGTTAAGTTTTATGAGGTTAAAGTCACAGTAGTACTGTTGTAGGATCACCCTCAAGGGCCGAGATTTGTGAGTTTGAGAAAAGTGATTTTTTAACTGCAGTGACAGAAAATCAATATGTTCACCGCAGTGAAAATATCACTTTGCCAGAGCTACATGGCTCAACAGAGTTTTCTGTCCAGAATCTTGCTGCACAGTGCAATAAATGGCCATTTAAACATATGCGTTCCACCAAACGTATTTTGTCAGCAAGTAGGAAACTCAGCTGATCACACAGTCAATCAGTGCACATGCAATGAGTGAGTGCGACTGTGAAAAACTGTCTCTCGTATAGTCCCTGTATTATTTTCCTTTCTGACTAGCCCTTTCCACAATGCTAAAGCACTAAATGAAGCAAATCACTAGAAACCTGAAATATCATTTATGTAAGCAACAACAAATATCATTTATGTTTTCAATGGCTGTTGCAATCAAGCGATTTATCTCAATCTGTTTATGATCCAATATAAGGTTAGCCAGAAAGTTGCTGTTAAATGTGTATCAGTAAAACAAACAAATAAACAAATAAACAAACAAACAAACAAACAAACAGTTTACACCAGCTAGCTGTTGACAAATGTTTTCATTTGGATGTCATTTATTGATGATGCACAGATGCACAGATACAAGGATATCAATTTCAGTCATAAATCAGGTGCTCACACTATTTTCACTTGTAAACCTGATGCTGATAATTGTTTCACATATGAACTAGGTACTGACAATTGTTTCATGTGTAAACCAGTTACTGACAATTGTTTCACTTTTAAACCATGTGTTTGGCACTCATTTCACTTGTAAACCAAGAGCTGACAATTGTTTCACTTGTAAACTGGGTGCTGATGCTTGTTTCACGTATAAACCAGGTGCTGACATTTGTTTCACTCATAAACCAAGTACTGACAGTTGTTTCACTTGTAAACTGGGTGCTGATGCTTGTTTCATTTGTAAACTGGGTGCTGACGTTTGTTTCGTGTATAAACCAGGGGCTGACATTTGTTTCACTCATAAACCAAGTACTGACAATTGTTTCACTTGTAAACCAGGTGCTGACATTTGTTTCATTTGTAAACTGGGTGCCGACATTTGTTTCGTGTATAAACCAGGTGCTGACATTTGTTTCATTTGTAAACTGGGTGCCGACATTTGTTTCGTGTATAAACCAGGTGCTGACAATATTCTCTGCTTCCAACTACTACGACATCGGCAGCAACAAAGGAGCATATGTGAAGCTTCTGGGTGACAATCTCCAGTGTCACATCAGCCAGTACATCAGCACAGCCTCAACTGGACTACGCAAGATCACATTCACTCAGAGGTGATGTTTCAAACATCAACACCATTTGCACAAATGGTAACAAGTATATTGCCATCACAGTTTTTTAGCTTGCAATATCCTATTTAATGTTACACCGCTCTTCTGATGGCATGTTAGACTGAAGCGATCAATAGTTAGTGCTGGTATGTGTTATGCTGGAACAGGAAGCAGCTAACACAAGGTTCTTCTGGGAATCACAACGTTCAGTGAGTGATATCAGAGTAAATCACATAGATATATAAGGTGAAGCAAAACTTGGGTAAAATATGGTATGATATAGTAAAAAGTCGTTAATCTACACAGTATTATCATCTCAAAACATGTCATACAATGCGACTCCAAACTCCAGAAAACAGAGCCAAATAAAGGGGGAAGACCAGTAATTAGACGTGCATCACAATGTTTATTGTCCTCATTGTGATGGAACTCCTGTTAGTTTCACCATCAGCTGCTTACCATCCTCTGCATGTTCTACACTGCATGTGTCACGTCATGTCATGACAGGATCAGCTCACTGGAGGCATCAGCCCTACACGACCTGAGGGAGAAGATCCTGGCCCTCAAATCAGACCTGATGGAGCAGTTCCAGAAGCATGACATAAAGGTCACAGGTAACAATCACAATCTCAGGAAAACAGGAACTTGTTACAGGTAACAATCGCAGTCTCTGGAAAATAGGAACTGGTCACAGGTAACAGGTAACAGGTAACAGGTATCAATGATAATCTCTGGAAAACAGGAACTGGTCACAGGTACCAATCACAATCTCTGGAAAATAGGAACTCGTCACACGTAACAGGTAACAATCCAAATCTCTGGAAAACAGGAACCGATCACAGGTAACAATCACAATCTCTGGAAAATAGGAACTGGTCACAGGTAACAATCACAATCTCTGGAAAATAGGAACTGGTATGCCTTTCACTCCAGTCTTAAAGATGCACTAATCCATAGCTATTCCCTGGGACTGGTTGTTCCTTTTGTCAATGTTTCTATTCCTGTGGGCATCCTGATAATATCCCCGAGTCCATGATTGGCTAAACTTTGGCTAAGTGATGCAATAATGTACATCGCTTTATGCAATAAAGACAAGAAGAGATCATACATTAAGTTGGATGTTTCTTTCCAAAGAAAGATGAAATAGTTTTATCTTGGCATGATTTCTAAAATGTATTCATCTGAAAAATATGTCCATCTAGATTCATCTCCCAGTGGAGTATATAACAAATGTTGAAAGTAAATGCACATTTCTGTATATTATTGGCTTAATTATTAGCATAATTCATCTGTTATTATCTTTTTAAGCACTTTGTAACTTCATACACAAATTTTTGTCATTGTGTTTTCTTTTTTCAGTGAATTTGTAAAAATGACTGATATATCCTGGCATGATATAAAAAAAATTGTACATACCTACATTTATAAATACTAATTTATACGCTGTGCTTTGTAATGGTTCTTAATCAAAGTAGTATGACTTAATCCTTTTGAAATGAGATGGGTTTTTCTTAATTCACCTGATAATTCCTCTCTTGATGTGCTTCCATGTGCATATGCCTGTTATAAATTCAACAACTGGGGTATCAAGTAAATGATGACAAATATACAAGTGCAGGCCAGCCAATACCACCACACATGGATGACAACAAGAGAGCAGTAATCTAGGTAGCAGTAATAGTGTCACTGAAGTGCCCCTTTAAGCAGTAAGCACCATTATTAACACAAGGTGGATGCTTTAAATGCATGTCACAACCTTCTCAAGCACAACGACCTTCACTCATACGGGTCATGGCTATGTTCATGACCTTCATTCATTCTGTTCATGACCTTGTTCATGACCTTCACTCACTGCAGCAGGTTTTCATGCATTAAACAGGACCTCAGCACACACAGCTTATGACTTCCTCAGGCATGGCACTTTCTTCTCTAAAGACAAGGAATTTAAGTTACCAGAAAAGTTCAGTTTCCACCTTGGTCATGCTGATTTTGTAACTCAACCGTAGCACTACCAGTGAGTATCATTTCCTTTATTACTCGCCCATTGAAGATACTGCAGTGTAATATTTTTACAGGAATATTGCACTAGTGTAATGCCGCTTGACATGTGATGTCAAAATGGTTCAAACTTGTGACGTCACAATGCTAATGCCGATGTCACAATTTTACTAGACCTTGCTTGACTCGCGGAAAGCTGTAGGGAATTTCGCGGCAGTTTCTGTCAATTTATGTTGGCGAGTAATAAGCAGAATACTAAACTCGCTTCTGTGAAATATCATTTTTATTAAACTCGTCAAAGATTTAGTATCAAACTCGCTTTCGCTCATTTGATACCAAATCATTAACCTGTTTAATTAAAATGGTGTTACATGGAATGTCGTTTAGTATCCTCTATATCTATATCCCTCATTCTGACCACTCACATCAACTGCATTTGCTTCAAGTGAATTTTTGGCTCTCTGTCAAGATGACCTGATCATGTTAAGCACAGAAAAGCTACACATACCCTTCCTGACTGACACCCATTGCAGGCAGACTATTATTCTTTTAATCAGACCCTGAAGTGAATATCTCCTCGAAAGCCCACACAAGTCTAGAAAATGTAGCACTGTATTTCTAATTCTAATTTAAAAACTTTTATTTTCTGTAAAATATGTGACTAGCTGTTAGTCTAGCAGATAGTGGGATAAAAGAAGAGTAAGATAATTAAAAGAGAAGGTAGTGAGCTCTGGAAGATGAGGCAGTGCAATCATTCACACATGCATGACTTTAACAAATTCTCGTGTGGCAAAAGGTTTAAGTGGCAGTATATATTATTATCTGTGCTGCTAATTGCTACGGCAGTAAAAATGAGGAGCTCATATAATCTTGAAAACATGACACGTTGGATGGATAACAACTTCTCTGAAACGTCATGATGAAAAATAAGCTGTTATCCATAAAACCTGTCATGGGATTTTGCAGGTAGGATATCTCGGTGTGACTGGGTTTTACCTGTAATGTACACAGGTAGGATATCCAGGTGTTATTGGGGACTACTGTGGTTGTTGCAGGTAGGATATCCATGTGTGTCTCGGTTTTATGTGTAATGTCCACAAGCGGGATATCCATGTGAGACTGGGGCTACTTTGGTTGTTGCAGGTAGGATATCCACATGTAACAGGGTTCTACCTGAAATGTGCACAGGTAAGACATCCAGGTGTGACTGGGTTTTACCTGTAATGTGCACAGGTAGGATATACAGGCGTGACTGGGGGCTATTGTGGCTGTTGCATGTAGGATATCCAGGTGTGCCTTGGGGGTATTGTGTTTGCTGCAGGTAAGATATCCAGGTGTGACTGGGGGCTATTGCGGTTGTTGCAGGTTGGATATCAAGGTGTGACTGGGGCCTATTGTGGTTGTTGTAGGTAAGATAACCATGTGCGACTGGTGTTCGTCTATGGAGGAGGTGGTGGAGGTAGATGTCCCATGGCGGATGCTCAAGCCCAAGATGGTGAAGTCTGACCAGGATGGCATGGTGTTGTATAAGTCTATGTTTGAGGAGCTTCAAGTGCAACACCGATACAGTAATGTAAGTATTTAGTAGAACACTGGCTTTGTAGCTCAACTCTAAAGATACACATGATTCATATGAGTTGATGTGAGATATGTTTGTCATTACTGAGTCAAGGTAGTGGGGAAATAGTAGTAATGTTCAATAAACACTGACATCTAATTGGGGCAGTGGGGTAGCCAAGTGGTTAAAGCGTTCACTCGTCATGCCGGAGACCCGAGTTCGATTCCCCACATGGGTACAATGTGTGAAGCCCATTTTCTGGTGTCCCCTACCGTGATATTGCTGGAATATTGCTAAAAAGTGGCGTAAAACTAAACTCACTCACTCACTGACATCCAGTCAAAAAAAACAAAAACAACCTCCACGATACAAAAACAGTGACATCCAAACAAAGATAACGCCTAAACTAGATTGAGCTTACCACAGTACATATAGAACACATCAGAACAATTGTGCAAGCATATTCTCTAAAAAGGCAGATATTTATAAAGAACTGTCACGTGATAGTGTTTGATGAATAAGAAATAGGACAACAAGGGCATGTCCCCATGATTTCTCAAACAATCACCCATAAAGACATGGCATTGGCAACTTCCCCAATGACAACTTGAGGAGACATTGTGCACCCCTCTTTATTTGTTGGACGTAATCTCACACCAATATAAATAATGAGGGGTAAGTTTGGATGGATTTGAAACAAATCAAGATAGTTGGTGAAAGTTTGCTGCACTACTACACCTGATACCAGGTTTGCTACTGACATAAATCTGTACAATCTGAATCATGATTCAGGGAAAGAGGTACCAGCACCTAGAGCATGTACTAGCTGCATTGTTATGTATCTTTTCCTAATCCTTCACTTTCAGCACAACAGTCCGACCTTGACTGAGATGTTGTATCGCCACAAGGACAGCCTGGAGACCATCTTCCGCATGTTTGATCGAGACAACTCAGGCTACATCTCCATGGAGGAGTTTGAGGAGGCATGCAGCATCCTCACCCGACACACCAGTATGCAGCTCCAGCCTCAACATATTGCAGACATTGCCAAAAGTCTCGACCTTAACGGAGATGGAAAAATAGACTTTAACGAGTTTCTAGAAGCATTTCGAATTGTTGATGCTCAAGGAAAAGAGAAAAATACGATTCGACGGCCAAGTTTAAATGGTGATGAAATCAGCGAAGAGCTCTTGCGTGACCAGGATGAAATAAGCTTGGTCAGTAAAACAGACTCCCAGATGAACCTGAGAGTGACGAGGAAAACTGACTCTCAGATAACCCTGAATAGTGCCATGGGAATCAAACGGCTGTCTAGATAGGCCTGTCTCAATGATTGCTGTAAGATGTCAGCAGACACAGACATCGTTGCTGTCCCTGTGCGGTAATGCACACACAGGATGAGGAAGGCACAATCGTTAAGATGATCACACTGGGTCATCAGACAGGGTTTAGCAGCAACCTCTCTCTTACAACACATACTGCAATCTTTACAGTGTCAGTGATATCAGTAACTTTAATGTTCCAAGCTAGTCTTCCAACATTTTTACACTTCTATATTTCATGTTCTTGTACAATGTGATCAGTACTATATATTTTTCTTATGTGAGCCAAGGCCGATACAGCTTTTTTAGAAAGGGGGTGCACACTATTCAGACAGGGTTTCAATGGTCATTTAACAAAATTTCAGGACAAAAAGGGGTCTGGATCCACCTATGTGAGAGATAAAGCATGTTGGAGTGTGGTAGGTTATCATGAGCCTAGACTTGAAACATCAAAACAACTGTTAGGGTTGAAATGTTTGAAATATATCCACATGCGACAGAATGACATCTTATTTGAATGGCTCAGTCTTGGCTCGTCTTGTTAATGTTACCGTTTAGTTTACTTAAAATGTCAACTTGACACAAAAACCTTAGTAGGCTCAACGCTACCACTACTTGTTGTTAAAACACAACAGTTAAAGATTTGTCCACACATTCCTTGCATTGTTTATGAAAAAGACACCACATATTCTCTTACAGAAACCATCAAACATATTTTCTAAACATGAATGATTATGAAACTTTCCCACTTCAAGCAGATTGTAAGCCACCTCTTTAATGGCATCCCTAAATGTCGTGTCTCATCCCTCCAGTTTATGTGAATGACCATCATCCTCCAGACAGTGTTGATCTTCTTTGTACAGGGAATAACCTGGGGAGGACTCCCACCCCAAAGACTGATTATCTTTGCTTGAGATTAGTCCATCAATCCTCTCCTACTAGATTGATAAAGGAATGGAATCAACATCAAAACATTGCCAGAAAATTGCTTGTATTATTTCTTCTAAATAAATGGAAATCTTAATGAATTTATATAGAGTATTAAAATTTGTTTTGTGAATTAAATTTTTGAAACTGCACATTAATAAGGCATAATTATCAAACTGTTCGATATGATTTGTAGTTATGTTTATCTCTATAATCCCCTGCATATCCTGCACATGCCGTGTGAGCTTTCTTGGAAATGTTGTTGATAGTTTACTGAGAAATCAGACATTGAACAGATACATTTAACTGGAACAGAGATCAGTAGTTTCTGCAAGGAAGCTCTCAACTCCAAGCTCTGTCAAAGTTGTTTGTCTGCAAATAATATAACCAAGTTCTTAACATGAGAGGACATGCTGTTTAACAGTAGCAGCATGCCTTTTTCAAGCTTAAACAGAGCTTACCGGTAGCTCATGTTGTACGCCCCGTGGTACGTCAAACAATGGTTGTTGAAAACAACAGCATCCTCTATATCCCTAGTATTACCTTTTCAATAAATCTACACAGAAAATGACATACGGAAATCACCACTCCTAATTTTTTAAAATATTTTTTGGAATATCCACCCCTTCTCTTCACCTTGTGTAATACATTTACTTCATGATGAATCCTCACTACTTATTTCACAGACTCATATTGTGTATGTGAAGTTATATGAGCACATGGAATTGCGGTGCAATTGACTGTCACAACACGATCAGGACACCTAGTTCTGGTCTGTGTGTTCTGTACAGGCGACCTGTATGTTCAGCTGGTTTATCTTCATTTTGCTACCACCCTGAAAGGGATTAACAGCTACAGTGTTTACACAAGCATGGGGGGTCAAGTCAAAAACACTAATAGCAGCACGTCAGTGAACTGAACTCAGGCTTTTGGAGCATTCGTGATAATGTAAATGATTTTCACTATGTCTATATCTAGGAAAACTAACTTGTGAGTAACACAGTTCTCTCAGTGTTACCAATGTAATAATTAAGACATTTGCAGTGACAAGTTAACAAATAATCAGTGAGATGGTGTGTGTAAGTACTGGGAACAAAAACTGTTAAACAGCTTCACTGAAAACTGGGCGGTGGTGTAGCCTGTATGTCTCTTCTTTATTTTCACAAACCATCTTCATGGTACAGTGAAATATGACACATAAATATACAAGTTCAAATTCAAAATATTAAACAAACAGCATATTAGTTCTGGAATTGAAGTCACCCATCAATATAACATGTTCACTCATGGGGCTAAAATAAAGTAAAGTATTTTCAATGTCATTAAATGTCTCATTTGAGGGATGTTTTGAGTTCTCAGGAGGTATATATACAATATCTAACCAACCATCTTCCTAAACATCAGAGATTGACATATTTTTATCTATAATATGGATTCACGAAATTCTTCTGCAATGACTGTTATATAGTTTTCATATTTATGTCAAAAGCAACGCCAGTACCACCAAAATGTCCTTAATGATGTCTTTCTGTTTTGGAGAAATAGTCTATAACCTGAGATATCAATATTGTCTAAGATATCAGTTTTAGTTTTTTGAAATCCTGTCATTTTTGTTATCGTTTCTTGTAATTCTGTATAATCTTCAAATTACACACATTTAAAGAGTAATTTCAGAGCATCATTGAATTATTAGCAACGTTATTACCATCATCTTCTGTACAATATTATCTATATGTAGTTCGTTTGGAATGTCTGACGACCACCCTGCACCCCCTGGATCCGCTAAAAGAGACATAAAACTAAACTCACTCACTCACCAGTGTTGTGTTCATTTCTAACAGGCACGGTGGCCATAGTGAAGTATTTCAATGTTTCAAGTACAGAGTTAAGAGAACACAAGGTGCCAGCATTCACTGGAAATGCTGTTTTTTTGCTACATATGTAGATGCCTTGAGATGTGTGCAAATCTTGTGCAATTTCATTAATAATACTCGAGACAGTGTAATGTAAATATTGTGCAAAGTTTAATAATACTTTTCATAATACTTGAGACACCCCCGGCCACCTTCTGTTGTTCTTCCTATCAATACACATGGCTGCTTCTCCACCCTTCACAATAGAGTGGTGGCAGAACGGGAAAGAGTTCCTTCCATTCCCCCATGTTCTTTCTTCTGGAGATTAACAGATGTAACACTAAGAAGTTCAACCCTATATATTACACTTAAATTTGGGGCTTTTACTTATTTTTGTGAGTCCCCTAGTAATTGTTCTGTTAGGCTTTGTTAATAATTCTAGGATATATCAATGAACAAATAGTATTTCAGATGGGGGAAAGGGAGGTATTCTTACCTAGAGGAGCTATTTATAACCATGTTAAAAAAATCTTGGCACAAGTTTTCAACAGCCCTTTTATTTCTGGCTTGAAGACGTGTAATGTGACCTGACCGGAAGTGGCAGGACATACCTTTCTCCCAAGCTGACAGGCGAGATTTTCACAACAGGACTCGTTGATCTTGACGTTGAAGTAACACTACGTGCTTGTTTGTTTGGCATTGTAATATATGTATCTGATATCCACTTGATATGAAGCTATTGAAGTGTTTGTTGCCACGATTTGTACTCACATTGATCTACTTTTAACAGTATTGACATGTGTACACATACCTACACTCTGAAGTCTTCCTTCGTGTCTGTTTTTTCTTTGACTTATGTATTAAGACACCTGCATCAGGGTGGGCAACTGTTTTAAACTGAATAAAGCAGTTTTCATCATGCATCTTTTTCTGGGATCTTGTTCCATACTAGAACGTTTGGAAACAATTCGGTCTGCCCAGTTGAAGACAGTGTTTTGTTCACGATTGAACTTTATCTTTTTCTTTCACAAAGAGTGAAACGCAGATTCTACATACCTTGGAACATTCATGCGCCAACGGGACACTCCGTTGGTAACGTAGTCTGTCGTACAGACCCTGAAATATATATATCCAAGAAAGCCCACGCAAGTCTGGAAAATGTGGCAAGGCTAGATTTCAATAGCTTCAGCAAAATGAAGAAAGTCTCAGGGCTCCATTTCATTATATATATTTTTTTCACTATGGATGTTTTTTCAGTAAAATATGTTCATTTCAGAGACTAGCTGTTAGTCTATTGGTAACGGAAAGGCGCGAGTTCCCTGAGACAAATGAGAAGAGCACGGATCTGCCGTCCAAGTGTCAACGTTTTAGAAGCGCTCGTAAAATACCCAGTACATTTCACGATCTCTATTCTTGACACGAAATGGGCTTCAAAGTTGGATAGGAGACTAACTTGATCGTATCATAAGACTCAGTACTATTTAACCAGAGACAATTTACAGATCAGGTGAGCTGACAGACAAACAAGAAAGGATTAGGAATGTGATGTTAAGTACGATGGTGATTTTGATACCTTCAACTGCTTAAAACCCCAGTCTAAGTAAACTTCGTCTCAGTGTATTTCGTTACACTACACCACTGAGACTCAGTGGTGGAGTGTAACGAAAAGTACTGAGGAAAAGTTTACTTAGACTGCTGAAAACCCGAGCGTTTTAATGACGAACATAGTCTACTATACCGTGAATAAAAAGTTAAGCGCAACCCAGTATAAATCTATTTTAGAAAAAATATAGCCTGTTACATAGGAAATCTTTCAGAAAAAACGAGGCATCATAATTTGGTTTAGTACTTTTAGTTTAAAAGCAAAGCCATAATGGAAATTATCTTTTACTTTCAACAGGATGCATGCGCTTTTGAAAAACATGCATTTTGTTTTCCTCGAAAAGGTTACTTTTTTTTGAAAAGTGAAAATCAGAAATGACTGTTATATGGTCACATGACTGTCACTTTTAACAAGTGAAACCTAAACTCAATAGTCTGGCATAAGCACAACAGGAATAGTTATTTTGATTTTAAAAGCAGTGCCATCATATCAGTAACAGTATCTCCTTTAATTGTAAATACAAATGTTTATGGCATTCCCAAAACAGTTACCAGATGAACCTTCTCTAAATATGGATTGGTCTTCCCAATTAGGTGAGCCTCACATTTCCACAGCTTCACATCTTAGTTTTGAAATAAGCTGGCGCTTAACTTTTTTATTCTCGGTATAGTATCGAGCCTTGGTGGGCCAAACATAGTACATTAAGTGTGACACTATTTGTCGTGGATACTTATCAGTGTTGCTAAACTAGTCTAGGATATTACCAGCTGAGCAGATCATGTCGGTGAGAATTGCCCACACTTAGAGATAAATCAAACTGGTCACAATTGTGACAGACTAAGCAGTCTGTTGGTCGTTTGGAAACAGACACGGTGGACAAACAAAGGGAGAGCCGACAGACAGTTTGAAGAGCGCGCACAGATCAACAAAAGGCACCCCAAGGACAAGGGAGTGGGGGAGAATCTGCCGTCAAACTGTCAAAGGGGTGGCTCCGCTGCCTACTTCTGACAGTTTCTGTCAGACTCGGACTGCGACAACTAAACCCTCCATTCATTAAAATCACCAAAGACTCCTGTTGTTTGAATAGTGTCAGAGGTGTGACATGAGATAGAAACCAAATAAAATAAAATCATGGACTGGGTTTCTTTGGAAGAAACAATATCAGTGATGTTATAAAACGTGGAGAGTAAAAGCATATCAAGTACGTGTTACCATGGCTACAACAATTTTGTTCGATGTCGCAAACAGAAACCTTGGCGTCCGTTTTCAGTTTCATAAGCACTGGCCGCATTGGTTAAATATAGAACTGCTGAATTTACCATTTCAGTCTCAGGTTATAACACTAGACAAACGTACGCATGCCTGACCAGTAAGGACTTACGCCTCTTTGAAATGTGAACAATATAGTACTTCATATTGACATATGACATATTGACAAAACTGTACACAAACACCTTTTTTCAGTAATTAATATTTTATTGCTGAATCCCTGATACTTTTCTCAGGCTATGGATGCCCACCTGAGATTTATGCCGCACGGACCAGCATGTGTCGATGTTCTTGTCCATCTCCTACACCTTCCGCTTCTTCATAGCGTCGGCGGGTATATGTAGCCTAGTGGATAAAGCCCTCCTTCATTACACCGAAGGCCGGTGTTTATTACCCCAAGTAGGAACAATGTGTGAAGCCCATTTCTGGTGTCCCCCGCCTTGATACTGCTGGAATAGTGCTAAAAGCGGCGTAAAACCTAACCTATTCACTCACTCATTTATATGCATTAGTTTATTGAAACAGATGTCTGAAACATATGTACATATGAATCAGTATGCTAGATAAGACTCCCCTGGGTATGCTGTGTAAGATTATCTGTAATGCAGCTAACGTAACTGAAATACTGCCTAGGCGTCGTTATGCTTATATATCAGATTGTTATTTTTGTTTATATTTTCCACACATGACATGACACATGCTATAACAGAAGCAAAGAAATGTAAACAAATATAAAATAACATGGGGCAAGCAATCAAGACAACAGAGACTATAGGGACCATATAGTACGCACGCCTAACAGTGCCGCTGCCATGCACTAAAATGCATATTAAAACAGACTTGCTAATATATGCATAATTACATACTCACGCCCAAATAACAGGGACAATTTTCATACTTTTACTGTTATTTCATGCACAAGATTTATCTGAATATGTACATCAAGGTCATATTCTGAAGAGTTCAGTTCAAGATCCGTTCGGTCGTTTCGTATTTGACGGGACGGTTACAGGTCGTTCAAAGGTTACCTGACGCGACCTCCTACTATCAAGGGTTTAGTAGGTTCAGTATAGGAGTGTAACGAATAGCCAAAGCTATACCTTGGCAATGGCTGATTTGTTCTGATCAGATTGTTCTGATGGAAGTGACTGCTGTGTCAAAAGTACAGCTCAACATGCTCCTTTTCCTGGATGGAAACTCAGAACACGAAGCCACTCACATGCTTTCACTGTCTTGAGTGTTGCTAGGTACATATATGCTAGGATGTAATGTCCACAACAAAACATGCAACCTGCGCAATCCTTTCCTGCTTCCCTGCTTTCTTCGTGAGATACACACTGGACACATTCGAAGCCTATTTATCTTTTTAACATTTATCTGGTTCAGTTTCTAGCCAAGTTACTACCCACCAGAGAAAGGCAGTGCATCATCAACGCAGTGCCAATTGCACAGATCGGCTGGTTTTCACAGAACACGAACTGTACTTTCCAAGGAAATACAAAGCCTGCATCTGGCATCATCGTGCATGTTGTGATATGGGTATCAATATGCGTTACAAAAACCAATAACGTGCTGATTAGGTCCCAAATGTTGCCCTGCGGTAATGTGCAACACTAAAATGATGAAAAAACAAACACGAAGAAAGGACATCAAGTGAATTGAAAGACATATTCCTGCAAGCGGACGTAAAATAGCAGGCAGAAGGAAGTGTATGAGAAAATGCTATCTGCATACCGCTGACATTGGAGGCAGCAATGAAATGTGTAAGTATAGACAACCTGTGTACCGTTGATATTGGAGAGAGAATACTGTTATGTAAGTATAGACAACCTGTGTGCCGTTGATATTGGAGAGAGAATACTGTTATGTAAGTATAGGCAACCTGTGTACCGTTGATATTGGAGAGAGAATACTGTTATGTAAGTATAGACAACCTGTGTACCGTTGATATTGGAGAGAGAATACTGTTATGTAAGTATAGACAACCTGTGTACCGTTGATAATGGAGCTGGAATAATGTATAAGTGTTATCTTTCCGTATTTATTCAGGTGAGCACTTGATGTTGTCTACTTGGAAATATGCGGTAATGCAATATATCACAATTAAGATACACGTATTGTGATATATTGGAGATTTATGTGTTTGACAGAAAGTGACACTAATTGTGCATGTCGATCCTATTTTCTACATTTAAGTCCCTAAAAATACATTTTATGGTTCTGATAACAGTAATCTCAAAATAAGGTTGCATGGTCATGGGTTCTGGTTTTTTTTGTTTTTGTTTTTTTAAAAAAAATCAGTTTGTTGCATTACAGTATGTCGTTTTGTAATTGAATAATGAAAGAAAAAAATTTTCGTGAATGAAAGATTGTATTATTTAGAACTATTATAATTTCGTTATATACGACTGATTTTCCAACACAGTAGGTTTATCTCCATTCTGCCATAACCGCATTATTCAGATTTTATAGAAATACATAATGTGTTGGAACATCAGAGGCATATAACGTGAGTATATACCTCTGAATGACTTTGATTAACCAATCGCTATCCAGTATTTACTGAAGTCATGGTAGAATTTAATTTAAAGCACAGAGATAATAATAACACGATAGAATATTCTTGTTACCCAGTATACCGGTTCTCAGGAGAAATATTGCAATACGTATCGGTTTAAAAGCTAATTGCGATATATCGGTATACCGGTGATACCGATAATACCGTGCAGCCCTAGCTTGTACCGGTCTGCAACAGCATGTGTGCACTTGTTCGTGTCATCATTATTTGATAGCGATCCATAAAGGCATGCTGATGATATCGTATGAATCGTAGAGTAAACTTATTTCAATGGAATGGAATGCCGCTCCTATTTACATGGAGTAATAGGGTATACTAGCTTGGCGTTTACATTTATTACTGGGAAATATGACCATTCATAGGTATTACATGAAGAGCTGTCGAATGGAATATGTTTAAACTGTATTTTAGTGGATTGAGCATAACAGCCTTCAAAACAGCCTTGCTGTTGAATCCCAAAGGCAGATGAGAGGCGTAAGTGCCATAGACAGTAGACATTTATTGTGATTTCTGTGAATTCGATCCCATGGGTAATGTCAAGCAGCCCGTCGTGTTGATGGTCATGCATTCTTCAGTGATTTGAAGGGAAATTTTCCAGGACAAACAGATTAGAACTGAAATGCTCAACCTGAAAATCTGTCAAACATTTCGCATTGACTATTTTTGCTGCATGGTTGTTTTTTCCCCTGGAAAATGTCCAGCCATATTTGGCAAAGGGTGTCATCATCCTACACCAGAGACATATTTGAGACACCAGGTCCCACTGAAACTTCAACATTTAATAAACGACAGGATCAGTAATATGAATATATGATGAATAGATTACCCAGTCTTGATTACCTTCAGACACAACAAAGAGCTTCGGAAATTCTATGACTGGACCAGTGAAGAATGAAGATTTATATGGATATCAACTTCTTTATGAGAGAACACAACGTTTCGGAGTTAATGCTTACTCCTTCATCAGGTGATTGAGAAAGGGATACAGAGGTGTATTTATATGTACAGGTAAAACAATAACAAAGTAACAAGTGGAATGAGTTAACGAAAGCTGATAGGAAGCCGATAGTTAAGATAACAATGATGGAAGCCAATGGTGATTGGATATGTTTACATAACACAGAAAGAAGTTGATATCCATAAAAATCTTCATTCTTATGTATTTCCACTTCTAAATGACATTCAAAGACTTGGACCAGTGAACTTCAGTGAATCATTTCTCCTCCTAGCCTTCTCTGACATGGTTTATAGACGTAGCATTTACTTGTGCTCCTGTCTTGTTTCACTAGCGATTTATTGTGCGGGCTCCACTGGGTAACACTGCTGTTTAATGTGTCTATGGACTTTTCACTGGCACATTCAAAGCAGTGTATGAATGATTTTTGTGTGCTATTGTGACCAAGTGTCAGGAACAGGGCTTTGATGTTTATCCATCACTTAGTATTTCTGACTTTTTACGGGCGATCTTGAGAGCATCTGCATCAGTGTTTGGTGCTCACGTTTCCCTGAAAGGATGTTTCTGTTATCTGTCATCCAGAACACTTGGACAAAAGTGTACAGACTTGGGTTGTCTGAAGTCTACAAAGTAGATGAAAACATGAGAATTTGGAGGATGCTCTTGCATGTCACAGGATCCTTTCTTCGAATCCAGTCTCCTCCTTCAGTTGATGCTCGTGTTATTTGTTTACTGGTGGATCACGTGGCGTGTCGTCAGACCACCGGCACATCTGCCTGCACGTGAGGCCGGTGACATCAAGTCGAGTAGAGACCTTCGTCTTCTAACAGAAAACACGCATCAGCACCAGATTAGAGAAAAATGATCAACCGATGGACATGACCGGGCCAACTCGTGCCTACTGTAGTAATGGCGTATTACGCCATTATCGACAACCATACCTACATTATATTAATGCACACGCACACATGGCAACCCTGCATTCATAATAATGTCGTCTCAAGTAAAGAAGGCGAGCGGTCCCAGAATATGATTGGCCTGTAAAGATGACGTGTCAAATGTAATAGGACTTAAGACGTATATGTACGTCAAGCTATGCTCATGATCATTTCCATTTGTCCAGAAACAGCTCCAACCCATTCATTCCAACCCAAGTAAATATCACTTTAGAAGTTCTCTGTCCATAGTATTTAAGCATAAACACTGAAATCTTTTGCATAGGGCTAAATACAAAAAGTGAAATGTTTCTCGGGCTTCGGCGCATCACTTTCATTGTGCGCGTAACAATTTTGTATTGCAATTTAAAAAGAAAATGTTGACTGTGACGCGTCCCGACCGATTTGTTCACCGTAAGACTAAGAGTCTGTAAGAGTGTGACTGAATCTACAGCTCATTAACACGTGCAAACGTTCCAAGCTGTATTTCTGAGAGAGAAAAATAATAAAAATGTGTTTCTCCCTCGAAAGTTTTTTTTTCAGTCAAATTTTAAAAAAAATCCCTAAGGCTCTCGTCACTTTTGAAAAACAATGTGCCCGAGAAACAGTTTCTTTCTTTAAATGCAACCTAATTGAGGATCGTTTCCCCACACTCCCAACTGAATGTCCGTTCCATCACACTTGGCTCGGTTGGTTAAGTAAAACGTTATATATGTTCGAACACAACTTTTTACAACGCTGAAGACCATAGGTACAATGTATAACATTTATTTCTGGGGTTCCCCGCCATGATAATGCTTGTTATCATACCTTCGTGTAAAATAATTTAACTTCAATGGTCAATGTCGCTTTCACAAATTTCCGTGTCACTACTGGAAAACATGTTACTCGCTGGAACGGTAACCGTCAAACTTTTCGCCGAGAAGCTGTATCGCTAACAGACGTATGACGTCATATTCTAAGACACACGCAGTGCCTGGAGGTCGAAAAACGATCGATTACACATTAAGGCATTTATTTTTCCGACTTTCACTGCTTTATGTAAACTGCTTTATACACTGAATCGTTTGCACACTCAATTTACATATAATCAACCATCTTTGTAGCAGTTTTTAAGCTTGTCATAATATGTTTCACCGATTTTAAAAATTCAGTCAATATGCAGACACCATTTTGGTTATTAGTATATGTCATAGAGTCAGTAGTAATCTGCAAAAATATGTTACATGTTATTTTGTACATTTGACATGGCGGTAAGATAAATATGGCGTATTCTTGTTCCTGGGATAATACGGACTGACGCACGTCTCTGTGTTATTTGTGTGATAATTGTGAGTGTCGCATCGATAGGCTGCACCTCTCCAGCTCTGACTTACTTGGTAATATTGGGAAACATCATCTTCTGACGTTTTTAAACTTCTTCATGACGAGGCCGCACATATTTGAGAATCGATTTGTCGGGTTTTATATGGCAGTGAGTGTGAGTGAGTTTAGTTTTACGCCACACTCAGCAATATTCCAGCTACATGGCGGCGGGCTGGAAATAATCGAGTCTGGACCAGACAATCCAGTGATCAACGGCATGAGCATCGATCTTCACAACTGGGAACCGATGACATGTGTCAACCAAGTCAGCGAGCCTGACCACCCGATCCCGTTAGTCGCCTCTTACGACAGGCATAGTCGCCTTTTATGGCAAGCATGGGTTGCTGAAGGCCTATTCTACCCCGGGACCTTCACGGGTCTTTGATATGGCAAGTTTTGTACCAAAATGCTACTTTTAATCAAAAACGGTATCTCCTGTTGTGAAGTTTCAACAAGATTGTTCACCATTGCTTTCTGACTGCCCAAGCTGAACCACCTGTTACTGACTGGGCTATATAGCACCGAAACTGCATTTGTGTGGGTACAGAACGACTTACTGTGTTCTATAGATTCTACTGGTACGCCCATTCTGCTATTGTTGGACCTGTCTGCTGCGTTTGGTACCGTGGATCGCTACATCTTACTCTCCATCCTTCATTATCTGTCGTTATTTGTGTTATAGTGTATACTTCAGGACTGCCATTCCAAACATTTCTAAAGACCCAAAACTATCTAGCCAGATGTACAAAGTCCGTTTGGCACAAGAAAGTCCTGTGTTGGCACAAGAAAGTCCGTTTGATTCCATTTGAAACCGACGAATTGCTCACTAACACAAAATCTAATAATTGCAACAAAACCAAATTTTGCGCAGCCACATGAAATCGACAGACCAACTCTAATGATGTGTCTCATAATTTGGGACAAACGAATAAAAAAGTTGTTTAACAAACGATCATCATTTTCTTGTCACCTTTCGCTATTTTGTACGAGGGGGGCCTCATGCTGGTAGAACAGCCAGGTGGGCAAGGTGCACGTGTGAAATTGACACGTGTGATTTGCTCGGCAAACCAGACATTCGTGATTGCAGTACCTGAGTCGTGACACGAACTTAAAGGTCTGAACATTTAATTCCTGTTCTGATGGTTTTACATTGGCTGCCAATCAAAGAACGTATATATCCAGTACAAAATGATTGTATTAATGTTCAACTCCTTGCACGGAAGAGCCCTAGTATACCAATCTGAGTTTGTGCATGAATATCAGCTGCCAGGGAAGCTTAGATCATCAACACAACATATGTCAAGGCCCGTTGTTGGTCGGGAAAAGACATTTGGAGACGGGACCTTCCAATGTGGTAGTCAATCTTCTTGGAACAAGTCACCACTGTCTCTACCACCAGGAGATGGCGTTTTCTACTATTCAAACTTCGTTTAAAGTGCAACTATAATATCCAATCAGAGACTCGTTCTACTATCTGGTGCGGGTCTGTAGCTTGAGATTCTTTTCTTCCGGGCATTTGCCCTGACTTTGTTCGAGACTGGACGGTAAAAGTTTTGGAAGCTTTTAATGGAAATAAAATCGTCAGGTTAGTGATAAGCAAGGTACCTTACAGAGGTCAACGGAGTATAAACTGCGCAGCTTTTTCAACGATCAAAGCGACAGACCGAAAACTTCTTTCTATAGCTTATATATTTGGGTCATACTACCAAATATATCAGAGTCGAGCGCCTATGCTCTGTGAGTCCGTGTGAGTCCGTGTGTGTGTGTGTGTGCGTGTGCGTGTGCGTGTGCGTGTGCGTGTGCGTGTGCGTGTGCGCACACAGGTGTGGGTTTGGGTGTGTTGTCAACACAACAGCCAGCCTTACATATACACAGTCACCGACTCTTAAGCATTCCAGCACAATATGGAACCTTCTGATCGGTCTCGCGTTTACCAACAGTGAAAACACACTTCCAACGGAAGAGTGCCTAAAGTGGCGCAAGTCCAAAGCGCTACCTTAAAAGGCGTGTCACTAAAATACTATTACCATGATAACTATCACGCAAAACTCGAAACATTGTGACGCATTAATACCTATCACTTAATCAGTAATAATACAAGTTACACAAAATAAACCCTCGTAACAAGACGGACTGTCGACTCACTTGGCATGAAATGCATGCGCTGGCTACTGGCTCAAAGTCTGGATGTTGGTTGAGTTACCGACATTCTCGTACGATGTTTAAATGCTTATTCTGCAACACATAGACATTGATAAGCAAAGTCGGTGCATTCAATGTATTTGCATCATGAAGGTTTATCAGTGTGCTACATAAGTTTGATTGTATACACCGGAAGACTGCTAATTCCCCAAGCGATCTCCTTGTGGCCATGTTGGGATGCTCGTAACGCACGTTACCAGTATCACCTCGGGTACAATAACACTGGAAAGCTGGAAATTATAGCCTCGGAGCTGAAGAATGTATTGCCATTTCTTTCAAATTTGATGTCTACGGTTAACACAATGGGTTTGCGGGTAGGGTAATAAGGGGTGGGATACCCTGGTAGAGGAAACTGGACCAGTCCTAACCCTATTCCCCATGCCACTGATGGTAATGTTCCCGTTCTGCATGTGTCGTAGCTGGTGACAGGGCGTTGGTAAATCCTACAGCAGTTAAGGCTGCTCTTCATTTTCTGGGGAGACGGAAGCTCAGGCGTTGCACTCGCTTGCACTACGTACCTACGTACATGCATGCATGCATGCATTTCCAAGACATTTGTTATTGTAGACATTTTTTGCCGTGAAACGTTATATAATTATTATATAATTACTTCTGATGACGGGGCGGTGGGGTAGCCTAGTGGTTAAAGCGTTCGCTCGTCACGCCGAAGACCAGGGTTCGATTCCCCACATGGGTACAACGTGTGAGGCCCATTTTCTGGTGTCTCCCGCCGTGATATCGCTGGAATATTGCTAAAAGCGGCGTAAAACCAAACTCACTCACTTCTGATGACAACTGTGAAGAAAGTACATGTGTTGGAAACACAGTCATCAACGTGTTTGTTTTAACGGTGAGATGTGACCTGATAACGCTGTGTTAAGGTAATTATAATACTGCTTGATAAACTTAAGGATGTAAACACATTTCATGACAGATAATCATTTTCACAATCGCACTTATGATGATCGTGTTTTTTTTCTTTGAGAAAATACAGCAAAGTTTAAAGTAAACGATCACACTAAGTAATGGTATTCAGGTAGAAACAATAATTGTATATCACATTTTAGGTGTTTTGTCAGACCTGGCGAAGTCGGACCGAACAACACAGGCCAAATACTTCCTATGGAGTTTAATATTTTTAAAGAGAAAGATCGGTAAACAAGACGAAATTACACTCATCATTATCATCATCATCATCATCATGGCCGGTGGGATAGCCTAATGGTTAAAGCGTTCGCTCGTCACGCCGAAGACCAGGGTTCGATTCCCCGCATGGGTACAATGTGTGAAGCCCATTTTCTGGCGTCCCCCGCCGTGATATTGCTGGAATATTGCCAAAAGCGGCGTAAAACTCACTCACTCAAGAAGGTAAGAGAAGTGAGGATTACTAATAAATGTGCTAAGGAGGTTCAGGTAGGAGTGTGGCGTAAAACTAAACTCACTCACTCACTATAATAGCTCAGGATTATCTGTAAATGTGTTACTGAGGTTCAGATAGGTATGAGAAGTAAGAATTACCTGTAAATGTGTTACTGAGGTTCAGGTAGGTATGAGAAGTAAGGATTACCTGTAAATGTGTTACTAAGATTCAGGTAGGTATGCGAAGTACGGATTACCTGTAAATGTGTTATTTGGGTTCAGATAAGTATGAGAAGTAAGGATTACCTGTAAATGTGTTACTGAGGTTTAGGCAGGTGTGGGGGCAGTGGGGTAGCCTAGTGGTTAAAGCGTTCGCTCGTCACGCCGAAGACCCGGGTTCGATTCCCCACATGGGTATAATGTGTGAGGCCCATTTTCTGGTGTTCCCCGCCGTGATATTGCTGGAATAGTGCTAAAAGCGGCGTAAAACTAAACTCACTCACTCACCATCATCATCATCATCATCATGAAACAAGCTGTTTGCTACCAGTATATTCCCGTTGTTCAGAGCTGTGAAACGCGTTTCGCTGCTTTAGTCGCGCCCATGTGGTATCCAACCTGCTATTGTTTTTCTCACACTCTACTTTTAGAAAATACGAACGGTACAGATGGACCTATGTACTTGAGTCACGAGTTCAGGGCACCACGTGAGTTGAGGAGGTGAGAGATGTAAGCGATATAACGGCATACAGAACAAAGCAACACAAATGATACGATAAGTGTGTCCACTTTCAGAGAAGTTATAGTAAACAATAATAAATATTATAATCCAAACTACGAATGAAATGTGACAAAATTAGATAAGTGAAATAATTTATTAATTATTTTTGCAATATAATGAGAGAACTTGCAAACGCTGATCTACACGTCAGAAAATGGCGATTTCAATGTTCAGTGAAATCTGAACACAATTATTTTGGTAAAACAAAACAAAATGCTGCTAAAGTAGACTTAGTAACTTATCTGATATGTTAATCTCACATTCAAATAAGGATTTTCTTAGAATGCGTGACCTATTTATGTATACTGAACTACTATTTAGCTTTACAGTTCAAGACTGTGTTGAAGGCCATTGTGTACTCAGTGCAGCGTCGGACCTTAGCGATGACTAAAACCTATCACGATTTATATGTACATCCCGGCAAAGAGTTTAATATAGTATATCGCGCACGCGCGTACGAGTTATACCATCAGCAGGAAGAAAGTCTCATTGGTGGTCTAATAAACATAATAACAACCCCATGGCGGAAGCAATGTGTGTGAGGTTTAAATGTTTAGGAAATACCTAGACAAATTGGAGTGTTCCTACTGTCTCTGGGATTACAACCTGAACAGTGCCTGCCCCACGGCAGAATGAATTACGGAAAGCGTATAGCGTTGATTCCTATTACCAGCAAATGCAGCAGTGTAAAGAGCATGAAAGCGAGCTCTTCCATTAGCTCCACCATGAACACCGACAGGTAGGTTTCACGCTCGATCAGTGTACACGGCTTAACTCACACTACGCTCTCTGTTCGCATTTCGTGAATTACAGTATGACACAGCACTATTATTGTTGGTAACATGATGGCGAGAGACTGCTGGATATTGCAAACCTCAAGACGCGAGTTTTGCCCCTTGCTTAGCGCTGCTGTCACCAAACATGCCTGTTGCTGAATTATCGATATTTAGTAGAGAGATCAACCAGATAGATGAAACAACATTCAGAAAACTCCAGTCATTAAAACTGACATTTGCCTGATGATTCGGAATGAATATTATACGTTTTATGCCCTAACATATTCATGTATTCATAGAGACACGTTTTGTAACATGCACGGCATATTCCGTGACATTGTATCACATGTGTGATAGTCCGATTCATAGCTGTGTGGTATTGTGGAGCAGAGTATCCCGATACAGTGCTGTATATTACGATTGTTACTGTGAATATATTCATATCGACCATAAATCAGTTATACCCCATCTTGTGGCATATACCTGGGCTACTTTTTGTGCTTGGTTTGAGTTACCCATGTCCTTGGTTCCCAGCTGAGTACTCACTACAATGAGAGAGGGCAAGTCAATCAGGATAGAAGTATCTGTTCAAGGCAAATCACTTGTAGATGTCCTGTGTATGTTGTTGTGATGGGTAGTTGAATTCTAACATCATGAATTAGATCAGTTGATGACACATTGACATATACAGAAGGGTACCTATCAACAAATTCTCAAACATGAGTCAAAGACAGGTTCATGCAGATATCTTTGATCACCAGTACTGTTTTGTCCAGACTCAGTTTTTACGGTCTGCTTCCATGTGGCTGAAACACTGCTGAGTGAGACGTTAACCAACCAACCAACAATCGCCTGATTACAAGTCGATTCTGGGTGATATTGTGTTTTATGGAATATGACAGTTCTCAGTGTGCTTGAGTGTGTGTGTGTGCTCATTTCTGTATAGCCAGCAGGAATTTGTCTTGTACACAGCATAGAAATGTCCTGATTCAGAAACTCCTTGTTTGTGTCAAGGAACCAGTTGAAAGGAAACAGCTCTGTTAATAGTCCTATGTGATCTCCAGATGCCAAATGGGGTAGCCTAGTGGTTAAAGTGTTCACTCATCATGAAGGAGACCCTGTTTCGGTTCCCCACATTGGCACAATGTGTGAAGCCCATTTTCTGTTGTCCCCCACCGTGATATGCTGGAATATTGCTAAAAGCGTAAAACTAACCTCACTCACTCACTCACTCCAGATGTCAAATGGCATCAGCAGCTAGGGCTGTGATGGGTCCAAATTTTGTACATGGGTACCCCATTCTGTATTACACTACTTTTCTGGATACCTGTTATCTTAAGTCCTGATATCAAATTTGAAAGAAATGGAAAAGAAATGGAGACTACAATTTTGGGTTTTCAGTATCTGTAATGATGTATTATGTTCAAAAGAGGTGATTGTAAATTATGTCTAAATCTTTATAGACAATACAACCTTTAAATCATGAAAGAATAACATATTACATTATTTAGTCTATTTGTCACATGACCATAACAGATCAGGGTATTGAGATGGGTACCCGGGTCTTGCCCATTATTCACCTGTCCTGGGTATTCAGGTTACCTGTCCTGGGTATACAGGTTACCTGTCCTGGGTATACAGGTTACCTGTCCCATCCCTTTCAGCAACAGAATTTAGGGCAAGCTTGGGAGGGCGTAGTTGACAGTGAGAGGGATCCCTTTGAATTCTGATGTTAGATTGGATTATGCTTACCTAAACTTGTCCCAAGATAATCAAGATTTATGGATGTCAACTTCTTTATTGTGAATAGCACAACATTCAGGTGATGATGTATTAGCAAGCATACATTCCGAAATGTCGTGTTATTGACTGTAAAGAAGTTGACATGCGTAAATCTTGATTTTCTTACGCATTCCACTTCTAAATGCCTTCAATTTCAAAGATTTAAAATCTTTCACCATATAAACTTGTGGATTCACAGTTATGTATACAAATGTACTTAGGTATAGAGTAAATACATATATGTACGTATATGTACGTTGGCTTTTTGCAGCCATGAAGTTGTTTTCAGGTAAATTTGTATAATGCAGTATGACAGCTTCCTTCTTGTCATTGATGTATTTTTGTATAAGGGACTGTTAATATATATGACAAGAGGGGTAGCAGTTTGGGAAGTGGGTGTGGGTGGTATTTACTGGTAAGGGTGGGTGATGATGATTTTTATGCAGATGCATGTGCAAAACAATGCCTCACCCTCCAGGTTCCCAAAACTTTTAAGAATAATATTTCATATTTTGTGGTACAAAACAAAATTTTGGAAATGCATGTCAGAATATCTGTTTTTCAATCTGCGTATTGCAATATGTATTGTTTTCATGTCTGAACTGGTAACTACTGGTAAACTGGTTATATTGAGCAGCCCTAGCGCTTGGTACATAAGAAAGAACGTGATCAATTTAACAAAATCATTTGAGAGACCAGGCAAGTAATAATATCCAGAATTGCTTTGGATATCACCATGGTTGTGTGTATGCTAAATACTGGGTTGTCACAACGACACAGGACATACCCCACAATAAATTGTGCCAAAATATTACTTTTGTTTAATTATTCAGTAAAACCTGTAGGTAAATAAGCTGATAATTTCTGATAAAATAACACTTTTATCCAATCACTGCACCAAATTTGAATTGGATATTTCTTAACTGAATAGGCAGTACCCCACTCAGAGTTTTCGCCATATGTGTGTTTTATTTATTGGAGGACTAGGCGCGTGAAGTCCGGAGTAGAATAGGTCTGCAGCAACTCATGCTTGCCTCAAAAGGTGACTATACTTGTCGGAAGAAGCGATTAACAGGATTTGGGGGGTCAGACTTGCTGACTTGGTTGACACATGTCATCGGTTCCCAGCTGCGCAGATTGATGTTCATACTGTTGATCACTGGATTGTCTGGTCTGGATTTGATTATTTAAAGACTACTGCCATATAGCTAGAATATTGCTGAGTGCGGCATGAAACAAAACTCCCTCAATATTAGATCACTGCTTTGTCACATGGCCTTGGTGTTACAGTAATATTCCTCCTGCAGATACATGACAGAAATTGAATAATCTGCCTTGGGCTCTTTGAAAATCTAATGTTTTATGTTTCGTTTTTTATCTTAAGTTCTGAAGTGTTTGTGCAAGATGAGATGGGTCAAGTGGCACAGATTTTAAAGCTGTTTGTATCTTGCTTGTATGTCTGTATCTGAGCAGTAAACTTGGACAAAGTACTGTGACTGTGTGTCCCAGTCCACCCAGCTGTTAATGGGTGCCTTGTTAGGATGAGAAAGCCACAATAAACTTTGTGCCTCTAGTAGCTGCAAGAGTTGTATACTCCTCAGGGAGTTGAGATTTTTATACAATTTGCTGTCGAGATTGACATCCATTGATCAGGGGTCAGAAAGTACTAGCGCCTTGAGCATGCACTAGTGCGCGGATGTGTGCATTATATAGATATCCTATGTGTAGCAGCCATTGACATAATGGTTTAGGAGTAGTTAGATAGCTAACACATGTTTACACACAGCACTCTGCTTTTCTTCTGAATGTGTTCCTCATGGCCTTGGGCTGTTAGATAGCTCACACATGTTTATACAGTGCAGTCCACATGGCCTTGAATTGTTAGATGTCTCACACATGTTTACACACAGCACTCTGCTTCTCATCTGAATGTGTTCCTCATGGCCTTGGGCTGTTAGATAGCTCACACGTTTATATTCAGCACTCTGGCTCTCATCTGAATGTGTTTCACATGTCTTTAAGTTGGTAGATAACTCACACATGTTTACACAGTGCAGTCCACATGGCCTTGAATTGTTAGATGTCTCACACATGTTTACACACTGCAGTCTGGCTCTCATCTGAATGTGTTCCTCATGGCCTTGAGTTGTTAGAAAGCTCACATATTTTTACACACTGCAGTCTGGCTCTCATCTGAATGTGTTCCACATGGCCTTGAATTGTTAGATATCTCACACATGTTTACACACTGTAGTCTGGCTCTCATCTGAATGTGTTCCACATGGCCTTGAATTGTTAGATATCTCACACATGTTTACACACTGTAGTCTGGCTCTCATCTGAATGTGTTCCACATGGCCTTGAGTTGGTAGATACTTCACACATCTGTACACACTGCAATCTGGCTCTCATCTGAATGTGTTCCACATGTCCTTGAGTTGTTAGATTGCTCACACATGTTTACACACAGCACTCTGCTTCTCATCTGAATGTGTTCCTCGTGGCTTTGGGCTGTTAGATATCTCACACATTTATACACAGCAATCTGACTCTCATCTCAATGTGTTCCACGTGTCCTTGAGTTGGTAGATAGCTCACATACTTTTATACCTAGCACTTTGGCTCTCATCTGAATGTGTTCCACTTGAGTTGTTGGTCAGCCTACACTTGTTTACACACTGTAGTCTAACCCTCACCTGAATGCGTTACTTATGGCCTTGCGTCATTAGATAGCTCACACACATTTACACACTGTAGTCTGGCTCTCATCTGAATGTGTTCCACATGGCCTAGAGTGTTTTGATAGCTGACACACATTTACACACTGTAGTCTGGCTCTCATCTGAATGTGTTCCACATGGCCTTGAGTGTTTAGATAGCTGACACACATTTACACACTGTAGTCTGGCTCTCATCTGAATGTGTTCCACATGGCCTTGAGTGTTTAGATAGCTGACACACATTTACACACTGTAGTCTGGCTCTCATCTGAATGTGTTCCACATGGCCTTGAGTGTTTTGATAGATGACACACATTTACACACTGTAGTCTGGCTGTCATCTGAATGTGTTCCACATGGCCTTGAGTGTTCTGATAGCTGACACACATTTACACACTGTAGACTGGCTCTCATCTGAATGTGTTCCACATGGCCTTGAGTGTTTAGATAGCTGACACACATTTACACACTGTAGTCTGGCTCTCATCTGAATGTGTTCCACATGGCCTTGAGTGTTTAGATAGCTGACACACATTTACACACTGTAGTCTGGCTCTCATCTGAATGTGTTCCACATGGCCTTGAGTGTTTAGATAGCTGACACACATTTACACACTGTAGTCTGGCTCTCATCTGAATGTGTTCCACATGGCCTTGAGTGTTTAGATAGCTGACACACATTTACACACTGTAGTCTGGCTCTCATCTGAATGTGTTCCACATGGCCTTGAGTGTTTAGATAGCTGACACACATTTACACACTGTAGTCTGGCTCTCATCTGAATGTGTTCCACATGGCCTTGAGTGTTTAGATAGCTGACACACATTTACACACTGTAGTCTGGCTCTCATCTGAATGTGTTCCACATGGCCTTGAGTGTTTAGATAGCTGACACACATTTACACACTGTAGTCTGGCTCTCATCTGAATGTGTTCCACATGGCCTTGAGTGTTTAGATAGCTGACACACATTTACACACTGTAGTCTGGCTCTCATCTGAATGTGTTCCACATGGCCTTGAGTGTTTAGATAGCTGACACACATTTACACACTGTAGTCTGGCTGTCATCTGAATGTGTTCCACATGACCTTGAGTGTTTAGATAGCTGACACACATTTACACACTGTAGTCTGGCTCTCATCTGAATGTGTTCCTCATGGCCTTGAGTTGTTAGAAAGCTCACATATTTTTACACACTGCAGTCTGGCTCTCATCTGAATGTGTTCCACATGGCCTTGAATTGTTAGATATCTCACACATGTTTACACACTGTAGTCTGGCTCTCATCTGAATGTGTTCCACATGGCCTTGAATTGTTAGATATCTCACACATGTTTACACACTGTAGTCTGGCTCTCATCTGAATGTGTTCCACATGGCCTTGAGTTGGTAGATACTTCACACATCTGTACACACTGCAATCTGGCTCTCATCTGAATGTGTTCCACATGTCCTTGAGTTGTTAGATTGCTCACACATGTTTACACACAGCACTCTGCTTCTCATCTGAATGTGTTCCTCGTGGCTTTGGGCTGTTAGATATCTCACACATTTATACACAGCAATCTGACTCTCATCTCAATGTGTTCCACGTGTCCTTGAGTTGGTAGATAGCTCACATACTTTTATACCTAGCACTTTGGCTCTCATCTGAATGTGTTCCACTTGAGTTGTTGGTCAGCCTACACTTGTTTACACACTGTAGTCTAACCCTCACCTGAATGCGTTACTTATGGCCTTGCGTCATTAGATAGCTCACACACATTTACACACTGTAGTCTGGCTCTCATCTGAATGTGTTCCACATGGCCTAGAGTGTTTTGATAGCTGACACACATTTACACACTGTAGTCTGGCTCTCATCTGAATGTGTTCCACATGGCCTTGAGTGTTTAGATAGCTGACACACATTTACACACTGTAGTCTGGCTCTCATCTGAATGTGTTCCACATGGCCTTGAGTGTTTAGATAGCTGACACACATTTACACACTGTAGTCTGGCTCTCATCTGAATGTGTTCCACATGGCCTTGAGTGTTTAGATAGCTGACACACATTTACACACTGTAGTCTGGCTCTCATCTGAATGTGTTCCACATGGCCTTGAGTGTTTTGATAGATGACACACATTTACACACTGTAGTCTGGCTGTCATCTGAATGTGTTCCACATGGCCTTGAGTGTTTTGATAGCTGACACACATTTACACACTGTAGACTGGCTCTCATCTGAATGTGTTCCACATGGCCTTGAGTGTTTAGATAGCTGACACACATTTACACACTGTAGTCTGGCTCTCATCTGAATGTGTTCCACATGGCCTTGAGTGTTTTGATAGCTGACACACATTTACACACTGTAGTCTGGCTCTAATCTGAATGTGTTCCACATGGCCTTGAGTGTTTAGATAGCTGACACACATTTACACACTGTAGTCTGGCTCTCATCTGAATGTGTTCCACATGGCCTTGAGTGTTTAGATAGCTGACACACATTTACACACTGTAGTCTGGCTCTCATCTGAATGTGTTCCACATGGCCTTGAGTGTTTAGATAGCTGACACACATTTACACACTGTAGTCTGGCTCTCATCTGAATGTGTTCCACATGGCCTTGAGTGTTTAGATAGCTGACACACATTTACACACTGTAGTCTGGCTCTCATCTGAATGTGTTCCACATGACCTTGAGTGTTTTGATAGCTGACACACATTTACACACTGTAGTCTGGCTCTCATCTGAATGTGTTCCACATGACCTTGAGTGTTTAGATAGCTGACACACATTTACACACTAGTCAACAAAAAATGTACTCAGAGTTCATTCCGCTCATGATTTTATCATCAAACGACAACGCTTTAAATGTTCACAGAAACATAATTAACTTTAACAATAACTTTCTCATGACTGTTCAACATTTCTACAAATGGCTTGTTAAACACACCAAACCGTAACTCTCTATTTATGTTTTTTTATGATAGTGCTGCTTGGATTTGATGAAATAAGTACACACACATTTTTGAAATGATAGTCGCTATTGATGACAACACATACTTGATTTATATTTTTTATTATATGTCATAATGGTGTGGGGTTGGTGATATGCTTGTTCACCAATCCCTATTCATTTTTATGAGTAAAAATATGTTTAAACCATATCTTAAACCCAATGATGTTGTCATACTGTCCAAAAGAATCTGATTGTGTCGTATTTCCAGACATCAGGTAACTGTTCATTTTTGTTTCCAGCAAAAGATATTTTTAGCACTGATGTCATGCAGAAACAGAATTTGAGCAGACAGCGAGAAAGGCCTTGCAATAACACGACAAGTATATGCATCAATATACAATAACACAAGTATATGCATCAATATACAATGATACGACAAGTATATGCATCAATATACAATGATACGACAAGTATATGCATCAATATACAATGATACAAGTATATGCATCAATATACAATAACACGACAAGTATATGCATCAACATACAATAACATGACAAGTACATGCATCAATATACAATAACACCACAAGTCTATGCATCAATATACAATGATACAAGTATATGCATCAATATACAATAACACGACAGGTATATGCATCAACATACAATAACACGACAAGTACATGCATCAATATACAATAACACCACAAGTATATGCATCAATATACAATAACACCACAAGTATATGCATCAGTAAGATGAACATGTTAATGCTTGTTGAGAAATACAAACAAATGTTTCTGTGCTAAGATTTATTTGAAGGGAGACATAAATCATGTAAGCAGTTAGATCACTTGTTATGATTTAAAGTCGAGAAAGGTTGTGCCCCTCAAGCAACACCTCTCTCTTTAGAGCATTTTTGTACATGTTGCATTTCATTTTTAAAATGATCAATCAGCCCATGGGCAAAGGTATTGTGTATTTAGCAAGTGATAGATGAAAATGTCCTCAGTGGTGCCGAATGGTTGTGCTTTACAGCAATAAGTCACGATTGGTATGTGCCAATTTTTCAACAATAAAAGGTAACAGAACAGTTCATTCACATAGAGATGATACAACTTTAAGGATGATTAACTCCTTTATTTTAACAATGACGATGTTTCGGTATGGGCTCTTATACCATTTTCAAGCATATTTGGGAGTGACTAGTTACATTGGTTTTTATATGCAAAATGAGATAATGTGCCAACAAAAACAAAGGTGAGAAAACAATGCATCAAAGAAAATTACATGTTGAGTTACAATGACATGATGATGATCTTAGGAAAACAAAATGAGATGGGAGGGATTGTCATGACATTTAGTGAATGTAAGTTAATATGGCAGAAGCTGAGGTGGTGGTGTGTGTATGTTGTTGGTGGGGGTGTTTGTTCATTTGTGGGAAACCAATGGTGAGGAATGCGAGTTAGGCAGATTGATGAAAAGGCAGAGAAGGCCCAGATTACATACACATGTTACCTGCTGTTAGTAGAATTTTCATGCATTAGATTGAAATCACAGTTTTGCGTGCTTTTCTGTGTTGTTTTTTAATTTTGTTTGCCACTGATGTATATTGCGAAAGTTTCATTCTATTCTGGATGTATGAGCCGGGCTCAATCTGATGCTTTGGTACGTGCACAGTTGCAACCTATTATTAGTTCCAAGTACAGTCAAGTCTCGTTAATATGACCTCCGTTTATCGGATGTAACAAATGGAATAAACGTAACTTAGACTCCCTTATTTAGTCTGACATGCTATTAAAGGCGACTCAGCTTGTCGTAAGAGGCGACTAACGGGATCGGGTGGTCAGGCTAGCTGACTTGGTTGACACATGTCATCGGTTCCCAAGTACGCAGATCGATGCTCATGTTGTTGATCACTGGATTGTCTGGTCCAGACTCGATTATTTACAGACCGCCGCCATATAGCTGGAATATTGCTGAGTGCGGCGTAAAACTAAAACTCACTCACTCACTCCTTGTTAATCCAACATTGGACGATGTCAGATTAACGAGACTTGACTGTAATCATGAGTCAAACTTTCACAAGGTGCAAGTCAGTTTTTGAGTAATAAATCAGACAAGATAGACAGCTCTTGTTGACAGGGATCAGCTGTGTTTCTGTGTTGCTATGGTTTCATCAATGAAATATACAACTCCGTGAATTACAGCTTCTTGTTTATTGCGGTAAGCAACTTTTTGATGTAGATTCTTACATCGTTATCAAGCTAAAATATTAGGTTGTATCAGGGGACGGCCCTTTGCTGAGAGGTTGATTTGTTTTTTGATGATAGTCTTGCTGCTAATGTTGATGACTGTCCAAAAAATCCAACATAATTAAAACACAGTTACCACTTATTAATTGCATATAAAATGCATTGCTGATTAAGAAAAAACAAATAAACAAAATTATTATTATAAGAGTATAATCGCAAATCAAAAGTGCAATACCGGTACATGTATTTTCGAAATAAAACAGCCATGAAACCGAATCTGGTGGGTGTGCACTTAAGTGCAACGAATTCTATTCATTTGCCACTGGTTCATTTGCCAATACGCTTAGTCAGCTCTTTGTTTATGCCTTATAAGCCCGATAGGCGTTAATTTAAAATTGCATGTGGACAATGATTGAAGTTGTGCATTGCATATTGTCATTAGCAGACAAGCAGGCATGTCAAAAAACCCATCTTTGAGTTTTCTCTGTGACAGTGTGCTTATCACAATCAACATGGTTTTTTTTAATGTAAGTAGTGGGTTATTTTCTTGTTTGTGTACACAACCAAGATTAGGCTACTGCTCACGACCTTGTTTGAATTTCGATTTTGCAGGTGTTTTTTTCATCGTGTTTTTTTTCAACTTAATCATGTTAATAGGTTGAATTAGCATATTTGATGATTTGTTTCAGTAAGTGCATAAGAAAAGCATTAAAATCTGCAAAATTGTGTTTTACTTTGCATGTGACCATTAAGTTCTTGATGCACGGTTCCTATGTGACACTGGGGTGAGATTTAATAGAGTTTGATCTTTTATTATCCTGGAGTTGATGCAGCTTCTTTAGATGGATGGTTTTGGTTTTAGAGTCCAATTTGTTGTTGGCTTGGTTCTGGGGACAGTGAATTTTTATGAGCATCATCCTATGCTGGTATATATATATACATACAGTGAATTACAATTATACCCAACTCAAAGACCCCACTGATTTTAGTTCTTTGCAACCATAATTGATTATATGCATTTAACTAAACACTGAAAAACAGCCCAGTTCATGATGTATGTATGCTCTTTACGAGCTTGTGCGTGCAATGATCCATCTCTCTACATCCAGATGTGTGTGTTTTGTGATACACTGCTATTTCTCAATATGTAAATGTAATATATCATAATCAGTACTGTATTTTTATTTTGTGGATAATGGAAATGGTGTTTTGTCATCAATTATGTCTTCCTTTCAGAGTTTTTTAAGTTGAGGTTTTCCAGGAAGAATTTAGAGTGCATTACCAGGTGTTTGAAAAGACTGTCAAAGTTGAAGCTTGTGGCTTTTGTCTTGCAGTCTGACATTGCTTGTACTTGAATACATTGGCAGGATTTTACACCTGAGTGTAACAAGAGACTATACGTCAAGGAAATGTTGATGCGTTTATTAGGCTTATATGGGCATACTTTACATACATATGTTTTTGTTTGATCAATGTGAAGAACATTTAACATTGTCATTCCTAGTTGACGTATTCATGAAGAATATTTTACCATTGCTGCTGATACTGATGACTTTGTCCTCATCTTTTGTCAGTGATTGGCTAGTGTGGTCGCCTTCAGTGCATTTGTACAACATTTGGATTCTTCCAACATGTACAGAGGAGGTGGATATTGTATAGAGATGTTTCTGAAGAGGGATCCGTGAAGGTCCCAGGGTAGAATAGGCCTTCAGCAACCCATGTTTGCCATGTTAAAGGCGACGATGCTTGTTGTAGGAGGTGACTAACGGGATTGGGTGGTCAGACTAGCTGACTTGGTTGACACATGTCATCGGTTCCCTATTGCGCAGATCGATGCTCATGTTGTTGATCACTGGATTGTCTGGTCCAGACTCGAGTATTAACAGACGGCCGCCATATAGCTGGAATATTGCTGAGTGCGGCAGAAAACTCAACTCTCTCACTCACTCACTGTCTAAGGGATTCCCCCATCAAGTTATACCTGTCCAACACAACCTGTCATTGTGTTGGTGGTGGTCTGTAAATACTCTATTCTGAACCAGACAAACTAGTGATCAACAGCATGAGCATGAATTTGCGCAATTGTGAATCCAAGATGTGTCCTTGGAATGGATGGGTGACCGTGACCATAACCATGACGTGACTGTGTTCACAACGAAGCACATGTGATACGTGTGGTCTCACCTTAGGCAGGTGAGTTCATTCAAAATTGCTTCTGTTCAACCAGAAGAAAGTAGGCACGTGGTTGGATAAATTCGTATGACTATAACCCTTTTGGCACCTAACAGGCAGCTTGGGTTATCCAGGATAATAGTAATCAGATTGTAATTAAGCACTCTGAGCAATCATTTGGTGTTTAGAGACTGTGTTCTTTAGAAGACAACTTATTATGATTGTGAAAAATGCAAATGAATAGTGCAAGAGGCAAGCATCAGTGAGTTTGAATGGAGGGGGTTGTACATACTACCTGCCTAATGGTTGAAGTGTCTGGGTTTGATTCCCCTCATGTGTACTATGTGTGAAGCCCATTCTGGTGTCCCCCAACCATGATATTGCTGAAATATTGGCAAAAGGGCATAAAACTAAAAAACACCTACTGCTATTGTATATGGCGAATGTGGAAGATATCCTCTCTATATAAACACATTGTGTAAAACTATGAAATATTGGGTAAAGGTTATTCATATGCATGAAGATAGAATCCCCTTGAAAGTGTACAAATTGCAAGTGTATTACGATAACTGTGGCTACAAGACATATGCTTCTTATATAAGAGAAATACTTTTTGCACATGGGTTTGGTTACGTCTAGATGTCCCAGACAGTTGGTGACGCAGCTTTATTTTTAAGTAGATTCAAGACTGTTGCAATCAATATATTTTTTCAGTCATGGAACGGTACATTGAATAACAGTTCACGATACCATATGTACCGTGAGTTTAAAAGTCTGTTAACTCCAGAAAAATATTTACCATGTATATTGGACAAAAAGTTTCGAAATATTTTGACCAAATTCCGATGTGGATTATTAAGGCTAAAGTATAATGAAGGTAGATGGATGAATGTCGAGGTTGCTGAACGTAGTTGCCCTCTGTGTAATCTAGGTGTAGAAGACGAGTACCATTTCATCTTTATATGTACTGAATATAACGCACTAAGATTAAAATACTTGCCATGTATATATCAGAAACAACCAAACTACTATAAATTTAAGTCTCTGTTATCAACGAACAATGAAACAATCTTAAGAAATTTATGTAAACATATCTATCATGCTTATAAAAGCAGGACAATCAAACTCCAATAATTTTTCTTCAAACCACAGGTTCGTACATTTTAACCATATATTTACATTTGTGTGTATATATGTTTATATCACAATGTTATATTTATAGTGACAAGAATCTGTTAATACAATCCACATGTACCATTAATATGTATACCCTGTAATAATTAACTTATATTTGTAACAATTGCGTGTATATTGTATATGGGCCTGTGGCCTACGTACGGAATAAAAAATACTTGACTTGACTTGACTTACTTTCTATGATATCTGGAACTGTGATTGGATCATAAACAGAGTTCAAAATGATACAGAACAATGTGCAAAACCTTTGAAAATAGTCAAAAATAAGTCAGAAAATTTTTGAAAAGTTTTTAGGGCAATTGAAAATACTCTAAATTATTTTAGGACAAGTGAAAATATTGCAGACATATACTAAATAAGTTGGGTTGAAGACATTTGAGTAATATACCAATATTTGTGTATACTGTGTGCTGTCAGTTGACAATACTGTGAGTGTACCTTGCAATACCTTGCAAGTGAATCAGTCAGCAGTGAAATGTGCATGTTAGTCCAGCTTTATTGGTGACTGGTAATTAAAAGTGTTTGCTATACATCTGGACTTACTTCTGCATTGTATCAACTTCATTTCGTTCCTTCATTCTATGTTACTAATCAGATATTGTAATCTTAAAAATTCAAGAGGAATAGTGGCATTATGTGGACCTGAGAGTGTGGAAAGTAGTATTGCTTGTTCATGTAAATACAATATCTGTGCTGTAATGTTGATGGGATTTGAGGATTCATCATATCCACTTTGATGTGCTGGCAGTCTTGCTGGTCTAGTCTTGCTCATTCTCATCTTCCTGTTTAATTGTAGATGGCCCCAAGTCTATGTACACTGAATGTTTTACAAACGTCTGTAGCCAAACCCCACAAAAAGAGTTTCCCATTGCCTTGAGTGTGGGTAAGGGGATTGTTTCCCTGGGGGTTGTCTGAAGGAGCCAACATTGTAGGGGGAGAGAACTGCTGCCAATGTTTTATTGACCTGTGTAACCCACTGTGTACCTGCAGCCGAATTTCCATCTTTCTTACTAAATTCTGGTAGAGAAATGCCAAAGGGAGGTAAGTGAAAAGTTCTTCAACAAAATCTGTCTACTGTCAAAGGTTTTAGCTAAGAGAGAGGGGTCCCAGTCATACCATTGGAGGAAGTGCAAGTTTGCTGGTGTATTTGTTAAAGGCAGCCTGTCAACATCTTGTCACTCTCTGTCGGGTTATCCTAGTTCGTTGCTGCCAAAAACAGGTCACTAGGCGTTCAGAGAGGGCATTTCAGTTACAATTTGAATTGCGGAAGTAAAATAGAAGTCCCTTGTAAGAGAGTTCAGTTGAGTTAAGTACCATCATGGTGAAAGGACATATACTCCCAGCTGACATGCCTTCCTATCATGATGAATTCTATCCATGGTAAGTTCATGTTTCATAGTTAGTAGTGGATCATGAAAACAAGTAGTAATTATGTTGAATTTAATTAATTTTTTCAATTATCAATACTTTTTTTGTAATCAGAGTTAGCAATGAGGAGAGTTCTATGGATATGTGGCTTCCTTAATGATGATATGAGTGATGGCTCAGTGCAGCTACTTGCATGATAGTGATGTAAGTAGATTCATCAAAGCGTCTCTCATATTTACAGTGAAGAAGCTGTATATCCATAGAGGTCCCCTCGTCACCAACATCAAAGAAGTTATCAAAGTTAGCATCTGTATAAGATCATCATTACACTAAAATTACAGCTATGATTCTTGTCACTTGAGGAAATAAAGTGAAAGCTTGTGGCATGTTTATTGGAGTTCCGTGTGTGGAAGAAGGCCTAGCTTCCTCCCTCCAGTGTTGGCTATGTTAGACCTTGTGCTGAAATGCAAATGTATGTGTGTCTCCATATGTGAAGCTCAGTGGGATGAGTAGTTATTTCTGCAGGTCAAATAGATGTGGGGTAGGGCTGGGATGGATCCACATTTTCTACCTGGGTACCTCCCCGCTATTACCCTACCCTGCTTGGATTCCAGTAATGTTAAATCCTAAACTCAAATTTGAAGGAAATGACATTGTATTCTTGAACTTGGAGGCTAAACGTTTGAGTTTTTTCATATCTTAACCTTGTATTACATTCAACAGAAGTAACTGTAAATTATGTCTAAATCTGCAAGGCACTGCAACCTTTAAATCATGAAAGAATAACATATTACATAGTCTAATCAGTTAGTCACATGACCATAACAGATCAGGGTATTGAGATGGGTACCCGGGTCTTGCCCATTATTCACCTGTCCTGGGTATACAGGTTACCTGTCCTGGGTATACAGGTTACCTGTCCTGGGGATTCAGGTCTAATTCATTACCTGCCTCTCTGGGATATCTGGTATGTCCATTCCAGCCCTAATTTAGAGGAAATCTGTACTTCTCACGCCTACTTGAACCTCAGTAACACATTTACAGGTAATCATTACTTCTCATACCTACCTGAATCTCAGTAACACATTTACAGGTAATCGTTACTTCTCATACCTGCCTGAATCTCAGTAACACATTTACAGGTAATTGTTACTTCTCATACCTACCTGAATCTCAGTAACACATTTACAGGTAATCGTTACTTCTCATACCTACCTGAACCTCAGTAACACATTTACAGGTAATCCTTACTTCTCATACCTGCCTGTATCTCAGTAACACATTTACAGGTAATCCTTACTTTTCATACCTACCTGAATCTCAGTAACACATTTACAGGTAATCCTTACTTCTCATACCTATCTGAACCTCAGTAACACATTTACAGGTAATTCTTACTTCTCATACCTATCTAAACCTCAGTAACACTTCTATAGGTAATCCTTACTTCTCATACCTGCCTGAATCTCAGTAACACATTTACAGGTAATCCTTACTTCTCATACCTATCTGAACCTCAGTAACATTTACAGGTAATCCTTACTTTTCATACCTATTCGAACCTCAGTAACACATTTACAGATAATCCTGAGTTATTATAGTGAGTGAGTGAGTGAGTTTAGTTTTATGCCACACTCAGCAATATTCCAGCTATATGGTGGCGGTCTGTAAAATAATCGAGTCTGGACCAGACAGTCCAGTGATCAACAACATGAGCATCGATCTGTGCAATTGGGAACCGATGACGTGTCAACCAAGTCGGCAAGCCTGACCACCTGATCCCGTTAGTCGCCTCTTACGACAAGCATCGTCGCCTTTTATGGCAAACATGGGTTGCTGAAGGCCTATTCTACCCTGGGACCTTCACGGGTCCTGAGTTATTATATCTATCATAACCTCAGTTACAAATTGATGGGTAATACTCAACTCTTGTACTTATCTTTCCTCGGTTACAGGTTTATAGGTAATCCTCAACTCTTGCACCTGTCATATCCTTGATTACATAACTCTCATATGTATCAGAACTTTCTTTAAATGGTAATATGGTTTCTTTTTTGTTCACAGTTCTAATTTGAACTGATTTCACAACCATTGTGGAAGTGAAGAGTAATCAAGGGACCAACGTATCTGTACTGTGTAGGTGGATATGGTCAGTAGAGTTGTTTAGTCCTGGTTATACCTTGCTGCAATAACTAGAAACAGTTGTTCAATACTTTTGGAAACTGCAGGAAGTGGACACTTTTCCATGAATCAATGTCCATGACTTTGTCCTTATAAACCGCCTAGTTGCCACCTCTGTGACTTCCCCATTATTTATGTGAGTACAGGAATTTGCTTGTAACAACATTGATCTAAACTCAGTCTCATGTTGAATATTTGACTGCCCTTCCATGATCTAGAGGGCAACCGAGGAGCTTGTCTTCACTGAGTAAATTGTCAGCACTGTTTTCCTGTTTGCTGTGTATATGCTGGCCCTTGCGATCAAATGTTGTTGGCAGTCTGTGTAAAGGGGGAAATTCACAAACCTTGCATTCAGTAAAAAATATGAGGAAGGAACTGAAGAATTTGTAGTTATTGGCTAATTTGATTGTGGTTACAGGTGTTGCATTTGTTTTAAATTAAAAAGATAGGAACTCAATTATTTGCATCATGCTGCATTCATGAATGATATAGGAATCTCTGAAAGACGGGGATTGGATCATTATGAGGATATAGGACTGATCATGTTCATACTCAGGGTCCAGATTATGTGCAGTTTATCTGCGCGCTGACACAGCATACAGATTTGTTTCGTACAATAACATGCACCCAATGTCAAAGTGTGTGTTACATGTTAAACATATTGCACATTTTACGTGATCTTGTGTTCAGCACTAGGAGTGCAGATGCTAGTTTGTTTGGACATAACATATCTGTTGGTAGATTGAAGACTTACACTGTACTGGACCCTGTGTATTCAGTGTATGGAATAAGCCCAAACCCTAGCCTGACTGAAGTTACCAGCTGAAAAATGATTTAACCAGACCAGATCTGATGAAGTTTCCCAGATAAATGGAACATCTAAACCTTTTACCAGACCATCTGTGTGGCTAACCGTAAATGAGACTGTTTGTAAAAAATCTAGCCCTACACTGGTGTCCAGATAGCCTTAATTCATACACTGGTGTATTGTGTGACGCCAACTGTCCTCACAGCTGCACCTCCTTCACCAACATCATATTCTGTGCATGTATGTCATTCCTGTACGTTTTGTTTCCTTTCAGTGAGAGTATCATGGGCTTTGACGATTTTGAGGATGATGTGAAAGATAATGTTAAAAGGTAGGTTTGTCCCGACCCTACAGCTGCCATAGTGGTATTGCTTGTTAGTCTGTGTTCATTGTGCTTGTGCGTGGCTTCAAGGGACAAACTAGTGCTGGTATTGGCATACAGCCTGCAATATGATGCATCATGATGCTGGAAATATTAGTCATGGTATGTTGTCAAAGTATTGCATATTTCAGCTGTAATTCAGTTCAAATATCCATAAAAGGAGGGGCGATATGATACGTTTCATGATACTGGGGCTTCTACAAACCAGATATTACTGTCCACCAATTTCACTGATGCAAGGTGTTATGGGCAGTGCTTCATACTTTTGGCTTTTAAATTTATGTGCATTTTTGTGTTCAGTGTATTTTAAAACATAACTTGTACACTGTTTCTTTATAATTTCAAGTAAAGATAAGTGATACTTAATAACAGCAAGAGTTTAAGAGTTTTAAAATATTTCATCAAATCGCCATCATTTTTCAGTGCTCATTCTGAAACGAGATTATTAAGTTTTTATATGAACGTTGTGAATGTTAATAACATGCAAGAGCTATATCTGAGAAAGTTGTCAGCGCCAGAATGTCCTTACTTATGAAGGGAAAATAAGTAAGCATGTATTTGAATAATCAAACAGGAATAAGTCAATTATCTTTACGGATATTGTGATGCAGCAATGTTCAAAGTTAAACATCCAGCTGTTGTGGCATATTTGAAGGATCATATCGGGATATACAACAATGCAAAACTTTTATTTTTTCACTGTATCGGTGGCCCATGAATCGATGCATCGATGTGTATCAATGAATCGTCACAACACTAGGTGATTGACCATTTAGTGATTGCTGCTTATGAGAGTTGCTCCAGGGGTGTGGCAGAAAAGAGTTATATGAGGAGTGCTTGAGGGGTGGTATGAGGTGTGGCAGAGGAGTGTTGTACGAGGAGTGCTTGAGGGGTGGTATGAGGTGTGGCAGAAAAGTGTTGTACGAGGAGTGCCTGAGGGGTGGTACGAGGTGTGGCAGAAGAGCGTTGTATGAGGAGTGCCTGAGGGGTGGTACGAATTGTGGCAGAAGAGTGTTGTACGAGGAGTGCCTGAGGGGTGGTATGAGATGTGGCAGAAGAGTGTTGTACGAGGAGTGCCTGAGGGGTGGTATGAGATGTGGCAGAAGAGTGTTGTACGAGGAGTGCCTGAGGGGTGGTATGAGATGTGGCAGAAGAGTGTTGTACGAGGAGTGCCTGAGGGGTGGTATGAGGTGTGGCAGAAGAGTGTTGTACGAGGAGTGCTTGAGGGGTGGTACGAGGTGTGGCAGAAGAGTGTTGTACGAGGAGTGCTTGAGGAGTGGTATGAGGTGTGGCAGAAGAGTGTTGTACGAGGAGTGCCTAAGGGGTGGTATGAGGTGTGGCAGAAGTGTAGCAGTAGAAGTGTAGTTGAACTACAAATCAGCCCTCATCATCCCTGTCACACTGTTGTTTGACTAAAGTCATGATCAAGAAAGTATATGCCAATCACCATGCTATATCTCTGGAGATGCTAGACATGATTTACATCTAGAAAGTCCAGTGTCTGTGTGACTATACTGCTTTGTATAAACATGCACATCTGCATGTGAATATTTGCCATGGCATGGTTTGTTGGTTTGTTTGTTTCATGTACTTGACCATTTTGTGCTTATCTTACTGCAAAGAAGTGAAACTGTGAGAAGTGCAGTTAGTGTTGAAGACGTGTCTCTGCTGTTATTGGTTATTGACATGTTGTCATGTGAATGATTGCCATCTTGAGACAGCTGGATTGACCAATCTGTATAGCTGAATTTATTCAGTATCAACATTTCAAACTCTGTAAGCTTCTTTATCTGTGCTGACAAATTCAAATCTTTGTTGTCAGTCATTTGTCAGTGAAATGTATGCAGATGGCAATAGGTTCCTTGGAATGAGTTTTAGCAACAGGTGGCAAAAGACATTTAGAATCTATTTCCAGATTAGTTCTGCTTGATTACTGTAGGGGTGGTGGGGTAGCCTAGTGGTTAAAGCATCGCTTGTCACCCTGGGTTCAATTTCCCACTTGTGTGAAGCCCATTTATGGTGTTCCCCGCCGTGATATTGCTGGAATATTGCTAAAAGCGGCATAAAACCGTTCACTCACTCACTCACTCACTCACTCACTGCCATGTTTTACACCTTTGCTGTTACAAAACTCTAAACTGATTTCTTTTCATGTGTAGTGAAAGTCGATATGTCAGTTTGTACATCTTCACATGATACAACTCTTTGTATGTGTGATTCACAGCTTTCCTTTTTGGCATATGTCAGTGTCCTTTTCTTCATGTGGGTAGCAGGGTAGCCTAGTGGTTAAATGTCTGCTCATAATGTTGAAGACCCTGGTTTGAATCCCCACATATGTACAAGATATGGAGCCCATTTCTTGTGTTCCCTGTTGTGATACTGCTGGAATATTGCTAAAGGCAGCAGAAAACCATATCATACTCAGTCTGTTATCAACCTATTCACTGTTTATTTATTAAATATCTCAGAAAACATTTATAATGCAAAGGTTAAGCATTGTGACAAGTCTTAGAATGGCCACAGATGTTATGACTGGAAAATGTCATTTGTAGACTAAATTTAGTCTCCTGTAAGTCAAGTTTCTTTATCAAACACAACTTAGTGGCTTCTACACATGTACCAGTAAACTAATGCTCTTGCCCTTTGGAATTTTGGAGAGAACATGTTACTAAAGATTTCTTGATTAAAGTTTACATGCATCAGTCGAGCCTTAAACATTAACTGGTTAAGAATTTTAAGTTTTCTTTCTTGTTTCCCCAAGAAAAATGTCACTCATGAACCATTTGTATTTCCCTGGTTATCAGTCATGAGGTCAGCCTTTGACTTTTGAACTGATACGTTTAGTGTATTTTCTGTTTTCTTTTGCATATTCTGTTGAAATAATAGAAACTATAATAATCAGCACCTCCAGTGTTTGAGTCATGCTAATAGTATACTGTTCAAAAAGTAGGAGAACTATTTTTAAGTTCTGATTGAAAAAAAGACAGGGAAATATACTAGAGTCAACCAATGTTGCTATGATAATAATAAATGCTTTGAGAGTGCTTCACCACTTGCACTGCCTTATTATCATAGGTGTTTGTACAGTAATCACTCTTGAAAGATCACTTGCATGTGTGAATTTTCATTTTCAAATAAATAAAAAAGAAAACCTGGCTAGAAACAAACACTAACAACAATGTGGTGCAAGATGATTGTCCGAGCTTTCGTTCTAGAGTGATTTAGTGACCTTGAAAGCTGTCAAGACTGACATCGCTTGCATGTGTTTGGAATTACTGCGTTGTGCACATGCATCCTAGGCGTTGTGTTAACGGGTGGTTATGAAGAGAAATGGTGGCACATCATAAGATAAGATGTTTAAGTGTTGCAGCTGCTCTCTAACTCAGAATACTAACTGACTGTAACATGAACACCTAGTCTTGATTATTACAAGTCATTTGGAAAACATATGTTGTTGCAGCAGACAGTGCTTCTTCTGCTTCTCAGTCATTCTAGATAGTTTCCAGGGTATGTGTTCTGAAAAATCTCTACATGTACCCTGGATGCATCTATGGCTTGGCCTGATAATTTTATTACCTCCCTTTGCTGGCTTCGCATTCTCACAGTAGCCTATCAGCTAAGCCACTGTTACAGCCAAGCCTGCCAGTGTCAACAAAGATAGCGGTTGTGAAGGCTTGTTTGCAGTGCCACACAGATTTTGGGAAATCATACAGACAAACTGACAGGACCAAAACTTTAAAAAAATGTATGGTAGGTCTGGACCCGTGAAGGTAGAATAGGCCTTCAGCAACCCATGCTTGCCATTAAAGGTGACAATGCTTGTTGTAAGAGGCTTATAACGGGATGGTCAGGCTCACTGACTTGGTTGACACACGTCATCAGTTCCCAATTGTGCAGATCGATGCTCGTGTTGTTGATCACTGGATTGTTTGGTCCAGACTCGATTATTTACGGGCCGCTGCCATATAGCTGGAGTATTGCTGAGTGTGGCATAAAACTAAACTCACTCATTCACTATGGGAGGTGTAGATTATTTCAACATACGCTATTTGCAATTGTGTAAATTTGGAATATAGTGTAATAGCTTAAAAGCAGTTTTCTTCTGTTTCTGACAGTACTTTAGTGTGGATCACATATAGGAAAGTTAATGGTTTCAAACTTGTGAAATGGTGCTGTTCAGGACTCTCACGAGTACTTGAGTACTCAGGGCCAAGTTGGGTAAAGCAGGACTAATCCTGTAGAATGGACTCAAGGACTCTCAGGGGAGATAACTCTAAACGTCTCACACATTCAAGATGGTTGGTCTTGAGAAAAAATCCAATGTCTAGATGCATTTTGATCTTCATTTAGTGGCCCCCAAACCCCTAAATGCTGTCTTTGTAGCATCTTCCTTATTTACACAGGTAACTTTAAGCCTTCTTAAAGACAGGGCTCGAGAAAAGACGAGTATTTGCATATTTCACTCAGTAAAAATTACATTTACTGAATTGAAATTTGGGAGTACAAAAAACGCATAAGAATCACTTGAAACTCGAAGGGTCTATAATACCTTGCATACTTTACCCAATTAACTATATTGGCTTGTGTATGCTAATTCGTCTAGGGGCCTGAACTCTACAACAGCATTAGCCTATGTTAAGCAGTGCCTATTTTCATATCCTGTTATAGCCGTAGCCAATATCCGAAGGTTACCATAGTAGTCATGTGACCTCAATGTTGAGTGTCTGAAGATGGCTGCCAACTATTTGGCAATGTACGAATTACTGAAAACTTAGGCCTACTGAGAAGCATTTATGATCAAGTACTTAAATGTGCTAATTAACCAGTAAGGATAGGAAACAATGTGTAAAAGTACTCAAATCTGTAAGACCGGTGAAGGTCCAAGGGTAGAATAGGCCTTCAGCAACCCATGCTTACCATAAAAGGTGACTTTGCTTGTCGTAAGAGGCGACTAACGGGGTCGGGTGGTCAGACTAGCTGACTTGGTTGACACATGTCATCGGTTCCAATTGCACAGATCGATGCTCATGTTGTTGATCACTGGATTGTCTGGTCCAGACTCGATTATTTACAGACCGTCGCCATATAGCTGGAATATTGCTAAGTGCAACGTAAAACTAAACTCACTCACTCACTCAGATCTTTAAACTAGCAGGAGTATACCAAATGCTAGTTACTCCTCAAAAAGTGAAATTACTCAGACATAAACAGACATGGGAATAAATACCCAATTGCTTGAAAAATTATCTGGAGCTCTGTTAAAGGGTTTCAGGGCTTTCTGTGAATCATTGAACCCAAATTACCAGGTCCCATGTACCGCGACAATGAACTACAGCTCATGAAGTCGTATAAAGACTGCAAGAACATAATATCAGTACTCAGAACTATACCCGCCATTGCCTTAACTACAGACATGTGGACAAGGGGTATCCACTCACGGCTAGATCACAGTCACTGCTCAATAGCTATCAAACAGGAATTTAAAGTCTTGCATCCTTGCAAAACAACGTGTAGAGCAGAGGCACACCGGAGACAGGTGTGAAGGTTCGTTCGCAGTGCGACTCAGATTTGGACTGAAGTCAAATTGACAGGTCTGAAACTTTATAAAAATATATGCAGGGACTCCTTCTACCTCTTTCAGAGTACCTCTGCATCAATTGTGGGATCAAACGGGATCAGGAGGTCAGACTTGCTGACTTGGTTGACACACATCAACCGTTTCCAATTGTGCAGATCTATGCTCATGCTGTTGATCACTAATTTGTCTGGTCTGGACTTGATTATTTACAGACCGCTGCCATATAGCTGGAATATTGCTGAGTGTGGCATAAACCTAATGTCACTCACTAATCTGTTAGATAATTAAAGGAACGAAAGTGAGCTGTGATTGGTAAAAAGTCAGCCAAGAGAGGGAGTATGATCATCAGCCATAGATGCATCCAGGGTATAGTGGAGATTATTGTAACATTATCGTTAACGATTATTATCGATGATGGTCTTCAGTATGGATTTCAAGAACTTTACTCCCAGTCCTACTTAAGCATAAAACAGATTCAAGCTTGAACAATGAACTATTTGCCTGATCCAACATGAGGTATGACGGAAGAATTGTGTTTTGATCCTTAAGCTGTATCAGTTGCTGTGTTTATATGTCTGTGTTGCCATTGTTTCAACTGAGCCTGTCTTTGCATGACAGACTGTGTTGACCTGCACCTCAGCCATCCTCTTATTGTGTTGGAAGTAGCGACACATTGGCCAACTGTTGTCCTCTGGCACCATTTCACCACCCTATTGGTGGTTTAAACATTATTTTGGGTGTATGTTAAAAAATTTAATTGGTCAGATCTGGGGTGGGGTTGTAGCTGTTGCAGAATATAAAAGCATACATCTAAATAGAAAACCTTTGTAGACACAAGTTTCTACTGCTAGGACACTAGTTAGAAACTGATGTTATATTTTTTTGTAAATATGAGTAAAATCTTATATCTTTACTTAGGTAAGTTCATGGCTGAAATGGTGTCACTTTTTAGAATATTATGTTAAGTTCTGTATCCTGGTTATATGCATTTTATGGAAGACGACTTGTGGCTCTTCAGTCGTCAAGGCGCCATACACTAATTTTGTATTTAGTGGATAAAGACAGTGGTTTTATGTTTACACAAATAGTTTTTCAACCCAACTTTTGGAACACACCTATTGTCAAATATATTCCAAATAACACAATTCACGTTCAAGGTCACGGGTCATCATTTAAAGTTACTTGGAAGGACAGAGTTGGTAACCTCGGGATAAGTTTCTCATGTTAAGCAGTAATATGCAAACTTTGAACAAGAATGTGTATAGTTTTTTTAACAGACTACCAAAGTTATGCCATTCTTAAAACTTAGAAATCAGTTGTATAACTTGATGTGAGAATACTGTGAATGTATTTCCCATATTCCTATATTATTAGGTCTGATCTAATGACCATCTGGGTCTCTACTGTTGTGGGGATCTGTTGCTTCCCATTTCTGCATCTTCCTGTCTGTCAGTGGTGTTGACACAAACTCACCTCAGGCAGTGTGGCCTGGTGTTAACTGAGTGCAGCCGCCAGGACATGATGGAGGGGGATTTGCTGCTGTGTTGACTCGCACTCCTTGCAGTGTTGAAACAGGCTCAACCTCAGTTGTGTCTTGTCTTCCTGGATTGTTCTTCCTTAACTGGCTTAGAGGATGACAATTGTGTATTGTAGTTCATCATTATAAAGTGTAATAAATAGTTTATTGTTAGTTTTATTCACATAATCACACAGTTATTATTCGCTTATTGATATAGATCTGGATACTGCAGGGGGTAGGGGATGTTGATGTATTTTTCAAGCTGTTTTAGGAAAGAAACATTGACTGTGCCAAGTATGCAATGCAGAACTTGCAGACAAAGCCACCTTACAATTTTATATTACTGTAAAACTGTATTAATCCTTTCGGCATCATATGTGTATGATCTAAATAATACAGAACATTAGAAGGCCCTGCTTAATTTTAGAAGCTGTTACAGTTGTCTACGAATACAACGTTTTAGAAAAGGTTTTTGTGATCATGAAAGTCTTGATTCTAGATATTTTTTATGTACTGTAACAGAAGATGAAATCCATGTCATATGTTACCATCCAATTTATTATCAAATTTATTAATCAAATTCTTCATGATAATCAACCAGTATTGTAGATGTTTTATATAAGTGCATCTGTAAATGTCTGTGGTGCTGGTGTGATTGACGAGATTTGAATAATACATACTGGTAATGATTCTGATGGCCACCATCAAGTCATGAAGCAGACAGTGACCAGATGCAGAAGTCAGGGGGTTAACGTTGTTGTCAAGTGATATCTAGTTCTGGACCTGGGTCAGCCGCAATTCTACAGTGACACCTGAAACGTTCCCTAATATTTCCCCAGTTTGTGTTATCTGATGAGTGTTATGGCAAAGTAAATCTCTTGTATTTCCGCGATAATAGGTATAGTAAAGGCAAAGAGGTTTTCTGATATTATAATACTGAAGGAAAACCAAGTTCTATGGAAAGTCATCTTTTTTATTCAATTGGGTGCGATGATTCAGTGCAGGTACTAACTTGTTTGATAATGGTGTTAGTACCTGCACCAAAACGTCACACCCAGTGCAATAAAGAAGTTGACTATCCATAGAACTTTGTTTTCCTTCATCTATACATCTTCTAAAATGCTTTTGAAAGATATTACAATACTTCCAGAAAAAATAAGAAGTTGAACATCATGATTTTTTCCCCAATTTTCGTGCCAGGGAATAGGTGGAGGCGGTAGCGTAGTGGTTCAAGTATTTGCTATACAGGCTAAAGACTCCTTGATAGGCACAAACTTTTCAGCTCCTTTCAGGGGTACTTGAAGCCCAAGTTTGCAATACAGGCTAAAGACTCCTTGATGGGCACAAACCTTTCAGCTCCTTTCAGGGGTATTTGTAGCCCAAGTTTGCAATACAGGCTAAAGACTCCTTGATGGGCACAAACTTTTCAGTTCCTATGGGTACTTTAAGCCCAAGTTTGCTATCCCTATCTGTATCATCATGGCATTTTGAAGCCATTTTTACTCTCCGTGTTCATTTGGAATCCTAAACAAATATTTGATGTTTGTGACAAAACAGATGTGCTTTATTCTACTGACAAGTCACAGTCTACAATGTCTTCACATATAAACCAGTTGGAACGAGGTTTATATTTAGTTATTTCTTGTTTCAGGAAAACCCGTAACCTCAGTGAAAAGAAGCGCCGAGACCAGTTCAACATGTTGGTAAATGAGCTGTGTTCCATGGTCTCTGTCAACAATAAGAAAATGGACAAGTCTACTGTACTGAAGTCCACCATTGCATTCTTGAAGAACCACCAAGGTAGGTAGAGATGCACCAGTCTACTTCAGCTAATTTGTTAGGATGATTTATTGTTTCATTGGTGTCCAGAAGTTTGTATTTTGTAATCAAAGTGTTGCATGCAAACAGAACTTTCACTTTTTGAGTATACAGTCGAACCCCGTTTATCCGGACGTTTTGGTTTCACTCAAAAATCGCCCGGATAGTGAGACGTCCTGTTAACTAGATCAAAAAGGCAAAACGTGAAAGTTGAATGAAAGCAAAAAAATTTTATGTACGTATATCAGTAAGTAATATTACAGTCAATAGTAAAAACAGCAAATCATCATAACACATAAGTGTACCGATAATACATGGAAGGTGGAATGCAGGTTACCATTTGTCAGGTTGTCTCGTACGTAATCATGTAGCGCATGGAGCTTCAGGTGGTAAGTTAGATGAAAGTCTCCATTTTGCCAAATGCGCATTCTTTTTCTTTTATTTTAAACGCCCTAAAACATAAGACATCGCGTCGAACTTATGCTGTCTGCAGAAATTAAACTTCCGGACGGGATCACATGACTTAAATTATGTGGCAGGCTATTTTTAACTTGCATCGCAATAGATAGTAGGTTATAAGTGTTATATACAGTACAGTTACAGTGTAGTTTACCTAAATCCTACTTAACAGGTGTTTTCGTTACTGATGAGATGTTCTCACACGTGCCAAATCCTAATGAACAACCCGCGTGACACGCGTCACCAGTGTTTTGATGGCTAATTAATCAATTCACATCAAATGCCTTCCGATAGCTTAAAAGTGAAATCACCTTGTCATGCGGTAAACAATAGTGACGTGACACATGCATGTTGCACATATCCCACCGTCCGGATAACTGGATCATTTTTCAATGGAAATCTATAGGAATGGTTTGAAACTTCGCCCTCTGGGTCCAGAAGCTCGGGGTCCGGTTAAGTGAGTACAATTAATGAACGTAAGTTTCGTTTCACATAAAAATTGTCCAGAAGGCGGGGTTTCCGGATATGTGGGGTCTGAGTAGACAGGGTTCGACTGTACATTCTTTGGTGTACTCCACGTTTGCAACAGTATTCGTACAGAATTAAATCAATCTGATAATTACAATAATCAGTGTAATGAAAAAGAAATAAGTACACTTGCAGTCACAAATTCTTTCATATTCCTCCCTATCACTACCAACATTGAAAGGTAGTAACTCCAATATGAAAACTCAGACGATTCATTGAGACTTGGGGGAATGCACAGATTGTTATGTTCAGTGAAATCTCGTTAATCCGACATTGTTTGTTGCACAGCAAACTGTTGGATTAAAGAGGATGTTGTATTATCAAGTAAACTATGAGTTCATGGTCAAAAACAGGATGATCATGATTCATATAGAGTGTATGTGTATCTGTGTAATTTGTGTTGGGAATCGACCTCCTAAACCATGTTTAGTTATTGAAGTTAGATCACACCTTTTACAGCTAAACGATACGCAGGTCAAGATATTTGGTGTGCAAAAGTAGAACTCTATATATATGTGTCAACACTGATGCAGAAATCAGAACAGAATGGCTAATGATTTAAGAGTAGAAGTAAGAAATACCAATAAATCTGTTGAACTCAACAACTTTCGCTAATACCAAATGTTTTCTGGAAGCGAACAAGAGTGGGAAAGGGGGCATTTTATTGATGATCAACTTGTCAGCCAATCAAAACTGCTTGCTTGAATCACGTTATTATTTTTAAGTAATATTTGTTGTTTTCAAAACCAATTCCTATTTTAATTTCATACTTATGAAACCTTCATCCATTTAAACATGGATCTAAACAATAAAACAACAAGACATCTGCTCCCTCAGCACGCTATAAATAGGCATGACTTCCTGTTTTACTGCAGTTATATGATGTTCAATTATTGACAGTTTTTGTGTTAATAATCCTCAGTGCTCCTTACTTATCATCTTTACGGGCATGTGACAGTTTATTCATGGGCAGTTTATCACACTCATTGCTGATCTCACTTAGGAGATAAACCTACAGTATTTGAAAATCAGAGACATGCTGTACTGAATTGATGGCGACTAAATTTCAATTGGAACCGAACACGTAGTAGGTTTATCTCCATTCTACCATGACCCATTTAAAATCGAACTTGATTGCTCAGTGGAAGACACTGCGTGATCTGGCAAGGGATGAAAGGCGAGTTAATCTCGTCTGTGAAGGGAGTGGTTGGTGCCTTTCATTGCTGCACTAATTGCTAAGTGATTTTGATGGTTGTTGGTTGTGGCTGTGTCAGTAGTGCCAACCAATATGTTCAACCATGCAATTATTTCAGTGCCAACCAACAGGTTCAACAATTCAATTGCATCAGTAGTGCCAACCAACATGTCCAAGAATGCAATTGTTTCAGTGCCAACCACCAGGTTCAATGCCAACCAACAGTGTGATTATTTTCAGTGTCATGGCAATTAGCTTGTTAGGTTATCATCTTATGAAGACACAGGAATCAGTTATTACACAGGTTAAAGTTGGTTGTAATTACAGTGCCGCATGCAAGTTGTGCATCACTTGCAGTCTCCAAGTGTGGGCAAATGAAACTGTTTGACCTGCTGTAGCCTCAAGTACTGTTCATAAATCTTGTTTTCTCCTTTATTTACAGAAATTGCAGTTCAGTCCCAAATCCATGAAATAAAGGAGGACTGGAAGCCATCTTTCCTGTCCAATGATGAATTTTCTCAACTGATGCTTGAGGTAGGTGTCCGGGATGATATTTTCCATGCTCCCATCACTTATCATCATTCCCTCCGGTAGTGATTGGAGCCTTGCCCGTGCCTGGGTACTAACTTAATTTTCATTTTCATGACACTTCTCAACCATTGATGATCTTTGTCCTCACTCATGCTCAATCAGATACCACAGATGAAAAAAAAATAACTCACTGAATGCAGTTAAGCACCCATATGTATTTTGAAAGCATTCCTCAGTGTACGCAGTGTAATGAGAATTATGTAGAGGCATTGAAGTACAGTTGCAACATTAGTACAGGTATTGAAGTACTATAGCAACAGTAGTGCAGGTATTGAAGTACCGTAGCAACATTAGTACAGGTATTGAAGTATAGTAGCAACAGTAGTAGAGTTATTGAAGTACAGTTACTATATAAGTATAGGTATTGAAGTACTGTAGCAATGGCAGAACAGGTATTGAAGCATAGTAGCAATAACAGTGCAGGTATTGAAGTACAGTAGCAGTAGTAGTACATGTATTGAAGCAGAGTAGCAATAGTAGTACAGGTATTGAAGCAGAGTAGCAATAGTAGTACAGGTATGGAAGTACTGTAGCAACAGTAGTGCAGGTATTGAAGTACTGTAGCAACAGTAGTGCAGGTATTGAAGTACTGTAGCAACAGTAGTACAGGTATTGAAGTACTGTAGCAACAGTAGTGCATGTATTGAAGCAGAGTAGCAATAGTAGTGCAGGTATTGAAGTACTGTAGCAACAGTAGTGCAGGTATTGAAGTACTGTAGCAACAGTAGTGCAGGTATTGAAGTACTGTAGCAACAGTAGTACAGGTATTGAAGTACTGTAGCAACAGTAGTGCATGTATTGAAGCAGAGTAGCAATAGTAGTGCAGGTATTGAAGTACTGTAGCAACAGTAGTGCAGGTATTGAAGTACTGTAGCAACAGTAGTGCAGGTATTGAAGTACTGTAGCAACAGTAGTGCAGGTATTGAAGTACTGTAGCAACAGTAGTGCAGGTATTGAAGTACTGTAGCAACAGTAGTGCAGGTATTGAAGTACTCTAGCAACAATAGTACAGGTATTGAAGTACTGTAGCAACGGTAGTGCAGGTATTGAAGTACTGTAGCAACAGTAGTACAGATATTGAAGCAGATTAGCAACAGTAGTACAGGTATTGAAGTACTGTAGCGACAGTAGTACAGGTAATGAATAACTGTAGCAACAGTAGTACAGGTATTGAAGTACTGTAGCGACAGTAGTACAGGTAATGAATAACTGTAGCAACAGTATTACAGGTATTGAAGTACTGTAGCGACAGTAGTACAGGTAATGAATAACTCTAGCAACAGTAGTACAGGTATTGAAGTACTGTAGCAACAGTAGTGCATGTATTGAAGTACTGTAGCAGTAATAGGTCAGGTAGTGAAGTACAGTTGCTATATTAGTATAGGTATCAACATGTGTAAGTCCATAAAAAGTATTTCTTTTAATACAGTTCTTCAAATAGGGTTTTGGCCTTATCTATAGCTATGACTGTAGGAAATTTGCCTTACATGGAGGCATGCCTGTAGGGACTTATCTGGAGTTATTACTGTAAGGATGTGGCCGTATCTGGAGGTATGTCTGTAGGGACGTATTTGCGTTTCATATGCTGTCGAAAAGTTGAACAACGCAAGAAAAATAAATAAAAAATAAATTCAAACGAGTTGACCTTAAAGCTTTTCCATCTCCAAATAATTCTGATTAAAAAATTCTTGAATATTTCTAAAGACAATTGAAATGTGCAACAGAGATAGAATACCAATCATGGTTTGTTAGCCCTTCCCTGATTGATCCGTCTATGAATAACCAACCCATCTAATAGTGGCTTTCTGTTAGCAGACTGAAAATGGTGAGCAAGTGTCGTAAGCTTCCACATGCTAAAAGTAAAATATCTAGTTTTTAACACCTTACAAACAGAAAAAAACAACTTCATTAGAGGACTGCTAGTCTAATTAATATTCAGTTACTGGGTTTCACAATCAGAATCAATTGCTGGTGATATTTTAAATGAACTTGTAACATAAGCTACACTGGCCCAAAAAAGAGACGCATAGATGAATTCTGATCTTCAAAGTAGATTGTTTCGAAAAATATGGCATGGAATGACTGTCAATATTAATATTGAGTGTGAATATAGATGATGATGAATATGATGCACGTGCAAATACGGGATGTGAATCTTGATACTGATGGGTATAAAAGGCAGCTGTCCTGTTGCTGTTCATTCTCCGAAATTCTGTATATGCGACCCTCAAGATGCCACAACTAAACGAAGAAAGCAGAAACATAGCCATTGGACACTTAGAAGCTGGAGAAAGCCAGTCCTCAGTTGCCAGACATCTAAACGTGAGTCAGAGTACGATTTCCCGTCTCATGCAGTGCTACATGCAGTACAACTTGACCAGAAATTGTCCTAGGGGTGGGAGACCAATGGTGACAACTCCAGTGCAAGACCGCTTCATCCATGTGTTACATCTGTGAAATCAGACCTTCACTGCAGTGTACACCACCGACAGTGTTCATGGGCTGCGTCGGGTTTCAGCACAAACCATCAGGAATCGTGTAAGAGACCATGGAATGTGACCGATGTGACCACATACAGGACCTGTTCTGCAACAACACCATTGTTCTGCACGTCTTCTATGGAGCAGGAATGTTTGACCAGGGACCCTCTTGAACTGGAAGAGGATCTGGTTCAGCGATGAGTCGCGAATTATGCTGTATCGACATGATGGTAGGATGCAGATTTACAGACATTGAAATGAAAGATATGCCCAACACTGTGTTCGACTGCACATGCAAAACCTGATTTGGCACTAACGTCATTTGCACGAGGAATGGATGGGTTTCAATGGGTTTTGCTAGCGTTTTTCTAGAGTCAAAAGATAGGAATCCTATTTTGGATGCATAGATGTATCATCAGAGAAAAATTATTCATTATTTTAAAAAATTACATTTTGTGAAGTTCTTTTTTTGACGCAGTATATGTATATGCACTGACTGCTATTTGCTTAATGTTGTTATAGAACCAACAAAGCACAACACTGTAAGGTGTTCACATATGTGGTAGATTCTCTGTCTACTTAGTTAAAGTTCTTGATATGTATGCATCAAATGTGACTGTTCAGAACACAGTTTTATACTGATCACTCTGTGGGAGCTGGCATGTAATTAGTTGTTGATGGAGTAGACTTAGGCAAATGCTGAACCACCAACGTGTACGACAAATGTCAGTGATGTATTCCTAAACTGCAAGTGTCTTGAAGACATCTGTTGTATTTGGGTTCACACTTTCTCAGTACACATCACTACAGGTAATGAGTAGTCTTGTCTCAGACCAGAAGTTCATGTGGCTTTCTTATTAAGTAAGTTAAAGACCTACATCATTATATTTTAATACGATTCCATACAGGTGTCTGATGTTTTGTGTTGCAGGCCCTGGACAGTTTCCTCATTGTTTTCACAGTAAAGGGGAAGATCCTGTATGTGTCAGAGAGTGTTACATCCCTCCTGGGGCACCTTCCAGTAAGTTGTATTGTCCATACAGGCACACAGGTTGGAAAAAGGCCTCTCTTTCCTAGAAGATTGTGTAAAGTATTTATCAGATATTCAAGTTAGCAATAATCATTTAATTCTAGAATGCTGATGAAACAATTAGGGACAAATAGAATACTAAAAAAAATGATTTTGCATAATTATGAATTGATTGAGTCATTATCCATGCATACATTGTTTCCTAATGTGCACATGTATGGGATGAACTAATTTTGGATTGAATAGTTTCAGATATCATATGTTTTTGATGGGTCACTTGGCTATAACAAGGGATGTTGTTACACAGATAGTGTATACTCTTGAAAGATATCTTGTGTTTACAATAATGTTGTCCTTTATCAGTCAGTCACATGTTTTACAATTGTTCATGTGATTATTGAGACAGCATTACAGATGTTCTTAATTTGATCTACTGGTACTTGCACCATCACCTTTTGATTTTGGATTTTTGTTTCTGTTGCAGAGTGATCTCGTTTCCAAGTCATTGTTTAACCTTTTACATGAGTATGATCGAGAGAAAGTGTCCAATTTTCTACAGGATTTCCACTCCATGGCCAACACATCAGCAGAGTTTGGTAAAGGTGAGTATCACTGTATGCAAAGCCAAAAGTACGTGTCCTTCTGCCCTTACGAACGGTGTCTGAAAACTCCTGGTCCTAACTATGAATGATATGGGTACAACCCATTAACAGGTTGCATTTAGTATCTTACGTACCATGTATACATTGGGAATACTAAACTATGTCCCATGTAATGCCATATTTTTGAAAGGAGTGAATGGCATCAAATGATGTTATTACACAATGTGTAATAACTTTGTAAAGTTATTAAACAGTGATATCTTCAACAGGTGAGTTTTGTAACCATATACACATCATGGAGCACATTTGTACAGATTAACTCCCATTAGTGAAACATCAAAGTAATGAAGTTGTTGCCATCAACATCGCCATCTGTTGCTGCCATCAAGTATCTCCCATATCTCCCAAATGTAATTTTATTGCATTTATATTTTGTCAGTAGATGCATGTATTCTTTGTAAGAGATGAGACATATCTAAACAAATTCTCTCTCCTATCAGTGTGAGGTTTAATTTTTCAAAACGTCTATGACAGTGACATTCTGTTAAGAAGAATTAACTTACATATGTTGTAACCTTCTATGAAATTGGCGTTTTTGCTGATGCATTCTAAGTGTATTCAGATTATTTTAAGGAAATTACTATTATGCTAGTCTGTGTCTCATCAGCTTCGATAGAGATGGATTGTTGGTTATAACATTGACAAATCGGTATGCTGTGTTTTGGCTTTCTCAACTCAACCTATAACATTGAGTATCATAGTTGTGCATTGTAAACATACGTGCTGGTAACGATGTATGAAATATACACATAAGACAAGTAGGAGTAGCTACACACTTTGGCGAGTTTATTTGTCTTCAGAAATTGAAAAACACTTTTCAGTGCTTTTTGATAAGTAAAACAAAGCAATTGAAATCAATCATTGAGTAGAAACAGTATTTATTTTCATATGCATTTTACGCACACAGCTGGTACATAAAATGTGATGGATTTCTGTGCATGTAAATATACTCTTCGTCTTGAGGCGAATGAATATCCAAAGTAAAGTTTCACACATTACAGAATTCATGAAGTGACACAATACTGAGTGTAAACTTGTTGAATCCATGCAAATATTTATGAAGATGGGCCTGCTTATGTTTATACTGAATGCAAACAAGGTTCATACGATTAGAGAAGTGCAGGAATGCATAAACATTACAGGCTGAAAGATTGCCGACTGCGACGTTAAACCACACATCAATCAATCAATCATAAACATTACACAGAGGGATGTGACTAACACATGTCACGGTACAAACCTTTCGAAAAGGAGGTAAAACATATGCATCCTACCGGAGGCTGTTATTTCAAGGTTGAAAGAGGTGTTCAATTATCTCGTTACTGTAATCTGATTGAATGACTATACGCATGGGTATCCATACTGTTACTGATATACTATCCAGCTTTTATTGATGATGGATCAATGGAGACTGAGTGATTACACCGGATTTGATAATTACAGAGATCAAAGAGAAATGTTTTACACAATACTCATCCAAATTGTACAGAAAACTGACAATTTTAATCAGCATAAAACTTTCAACAGCTTGAACAAAAATGCTTGAAATACCCTTGTATGGTTTACAAGATATTAACTCTGTGTCTAAGATTTTTTTGAATTACCAACATACTGTGTTTTGTATCAAACGTAGGAAATATTTCATTGTTGTAATAACACTGACATGTATATTTATATGTTTGATGCAAGGGTTGTTATGCAATATTTCATTAGGTAACATTATCAACTTTAGGTTATGGAAAGTAGCTAGTTACAGTTCAATAAACTTTAAATTAGGAAGTTAATTTATGTCTATTTGAGCTTGGATGTATAATTATTTGTGTTTATACATTATGTTTTATTATATGAAATGGAATAATGCCTAAAAAGTAAATTCAAGCTATTGAATTCTTTGTATGTCCTTGAAACTTTGCATATTGTTTCCTTTCTGTGAGGAAGTTGAAGAAAATATAATCTTCAGGAACCTCTACAACCACTGCATCTAATTCAGTCAATGTGCATAAAAAGTATTTTGTTACCCATTTAAAATGAAGAGTACTAGATGCTTACCTTTGGGTAGGATATGTTGGACATAAACTTCATTCAAGGAAGTTAACCTACTGTAAGAGCCCAGTTTCAGTTATTGTCAAACCCAGCTAGTAATCATGGCTTACAGAACCAATAGCGGATTTTATGAGTCCCATCCCTCCAAATGGCAAATCAGATGCCAAATTTCATATCGGTGTTGGAGCTCATTGAAGATGATGGGATTGTTAATCAAGATGTCTGAAGGTCTTTTCCTGTGAAGTAGTGAATTAGTGTCACCTACTGTCAAACACTCAAGTTCCCAAATTATCGCAGTATGTATCGCAATATGGTTGTCTGGTCACAATATATTGCAAGACAATTTATTTGCCAATACACAGTCCTACTGTGAAATGCCTCATCATTAGAGAAGCAAGATTAAAAACATAGAGAGATTTTGGATAATCTTCCTCAGTGTTAGTTAGTGGTATTGTGAACATGCTTAGTCAGTCTGACTGAATCACAGTGCCTCATTATATTCCCTAGTGCCCAGTCCTCCCTGCAATGCTAAGACCTTAAATCAAGCAAGTATAGATTACCTCAGGTTCTGAATTTCCCATCGGACTCCTTCTCTATTTATATGAGTTTATTTGTTACTGACAAAGTTATATCTGTTCAGAGACTTTTGCGCTATCAATCCGAGATGTAACTTGTATGCGAGACAGCCTATCGTCACTTGGATGCAAGACGCTTCACCATAATTAATTCAATCACTGTGGAACCAACTCAACTGGGTTCGAACACGGCGTGGAGTATTTAAAGTATCTTGTAAAATCCCCCAAAGTGATGGTTATATGACAGTAATGGATAACAGGTTTCTCGGTCTCAGATTTCAGGCTTTCGTCAGTTGCTCAGAACAGATTACCATGGATGAACTTTGAAATCTGCAAGTTGTTAAGTTGATTATTTCTATCTAACATTAGTTTGTTCACTCACGAGATCTTTTGTTTGACAAAATATTAAAAAGTTATCGTAGGTTGATGTATGCTTGGAGTCTCTATTTTTGCGGCACCTGAAAACATCAGGAAAGCAGGAACACCACGCCCTGGGTCGGCTGTTTACGTATGCAGTTTACAGTCCATCGCATTTGAAATAGTGATTCATTTCATTTAAATGTACTACTTGTAGAAATATTAACGCGTTCGCTTTTGCAGTAAGTTCTGGGAAACTAGTATCACCCCTGTCGCCATTGCATCTTGTATGAATCAAGATTTTGTCTACTTCATCAAGAGAAACCCTGTGATAACTATAAAGTGATTTGCATATTTCCGGAAGTGGTGTAACGACACCCAGCACAAAGCACGTTTTGTTTAAGAAACAAGCGGCAGTGATTGTGAAAGAAAGTCAATGTCAGCCTTTGTTGACATCTCATGCTGATCAAAATTAAAGTTATATCAAAATGCAGCGCTGTTTCTTCGATATTTCGATGTTTCAGTGTCTGATTTGAAATGAAAATGTTATGTTGGCTGTGTGAAGTTGTTTAATATATTAGATCGGAATGTACTTTTGGGGCATATAGTAATCTGTTTGTCTCTCTGCGCAGGCAAACTGTAGTGCAAATGTGGTTGTGCAGCGTAGAGAAACTGACCAGTCTTCATATATGTGAGCAAAGCGAGCAAAGGTTGGCAACGCACTTCCCTCGCTTCGATTCAAAAAGTATTTTTCGTATCAAAATAAAATGTCGCCACCATCAAAGGTACACTCCCATTTCCTCGCTAGGTTGTGCTCTGTGATTTCCAATCATATTTAATAATTACTTATGTGAAATATGTTTTATTCAACACTTTAAGTGCCACTCGTGGTATTCAGTTCATTCTTGGCCTCCATTACCCCTGCCAGCTTCCAGCTCAACGGAGTGAAGGAACAAGAATAAGCAGAAATTATAAAGATATACCATATTGCCTGATTTTATCATGATTCTGTTGGAATGTATTTGTCTTAAGTGTCGGCGTTTTGTTAGATCTCTTGTAACATTTATTCTACAATAAACACACTTCTGGCATAGTGGGCATATGAAGCATGGGAGGTAACTCTTTCTGTATTCCATACAGAATAATAACTTGTTCCTTCACTGCTTTGAACCGGAAGCTGGCAGGGGTAATGGAGGTGAAGAATGGTCTGATGTACCATGAGTGGCGCTTAAAATGTTAATCATATAATTATTAAATATGGTATTGGAAATCTTAGAGCACAACCTAGTGAGGAATTTGGAGTGTACCTTTGATGGTTGCGATATTTTATTTTGACATGAAAAATATTTTTTGAACCAAAGCGAGGGAAGTGCATTGCCAACCTTTGCTCGCTTCGCTCGCCTATATGAAGACTGGTCATATTCTCTATGCTGCGCAACCCCACTTGTGCTACAGTTTGCCTGTGCTCTCTGTAAATATAGTCTGTCTGTCCTGGATCTCTAAAATTTATTGGTACTTTTTCCTGAAACTTTACCCACACAAAAGCCTTGTTGTCAAATGGTGTTGAGTTTTAGGATGTCTGTTTTTTCTGTTTCTCTGTCTACAAGTTAGACTCTGGTAATTGTAGTAGTGTGCTAAAGTACTATTGTTAAAAACCTGGTTGTTTTCATACTTTTACCTACAATTTATGTAGTTAATGTGTGCAAGTCTAAAATATCTGTTAAACCAAGTTCGGCTTAACTACAGAAGGGAAACACAGTAAAAGGACTTCACTGTGGAGAAATTAGTGCAGAAATGAGAAATGCGTTTTTTCAAAGTCCAAAGCAACTTATTTGGAACAGACCATGGCATTCTGCAAATTAGTGTCTGGTGATATTGTATTACGACACTTTTTAAATGGCCATTTTGAAATTAGACTTAGCTTCATTAACGATAAACGATAGCTGAAGTAAAAAGAAAATACCTTTAATACTGAAACTATCAAGGATAGTTTACAGATAATATCCAGCTCCAGATAAGCTGGGTAAGTGCGTTATATAAGCTATGAAAAAGTTGAAATAAGCATGAAAAATAAATGTTAGCATATGAAAAATATTAATGTTTATGCTCTTTCAAAATAACAGTGTGTATTTACCCAATGCATCAAAATTATGTTGTGTATCACGTCAATTCAAGACAGTCAAGCTTAAGGCTTTTCCATCTCTAAATAATTCTGATTTAAAAATTCTTGAATAATTCTAAAGTCAATTGAAAAGTCAACAGGGATGGAATACCATGGTTTGTTAGCCACTGATTGATCCATTTGTATATAACGAGCTGTCAAATAATGGCTTTCTGTAAACAAACTGAAAATGGTGAGCAAGCACGATAAGTATCCACGTGCTAAAAGTAAAATAAATATCTAGTTTTTAACACTTTACAAACTGAAAAAAACCCAACTTCATTATTAGGCAAGTACTGTGTTTCACAATCAGAATTAGTTGCCAGTGATATTTAAATGAACTTGTAAAACTAGTTTTTTGCAGTATGGAAGTGAAACAACATGATGTGAACAAGGTGTTGAGAAATAATCCACCTGACAGTGTGAAGACATTCCTGTTATATCACTAAATAACATCTTGGTATTTTATATTCTACGAAAACAGATGCAGACTAAGGCATGTAATATTTCTTATAGCACACATTCAGTCACCTCTAAGTAATTGAAGGAATTACTGCAAATTAGAAGGAATTGCATCTCAAATGTAAACAAATGCAGCCCACTTGTGAAAAAATAGCAGCATTATTGGTAGTTTAGCATTAATAACATAAACACAACGCCCCTATCAGAAGCAATGTCAATAATACTCGAAACGTTATTTTATTATTGAATTTTAAAAAAAGTCAGATCTGTTATACTTATTTGAAATGAATACCTTGATTTTATGATAATGATGGGTATCTAAATGTTCAGATACCTTCTTGAAACTGGAAATACCCACTTATGTTCAAAAGTATTTGAGTATTCATACCCACATGCTCAATATTGTAATGGTCAAAAGCATATCTGAAGCTCTGCAGCCCTGTCGATCTTTGGGTGGTCATGACACCTATATGTTATGAGACATTTAATGTGATGGCATCCTAGATATCTTGGGCATACCAGTGTTTGCGGTAGGTTTTGTACAAGTGTGTGCAGAAATAGAATTACAAATATGCAGTCCAAATCTTCTGCATTACAATCCTGAATCATGTTAAAATGTATCGTTTCTCTATATGTTGCAGTTTTAAGGTACTTTTTGAAATTATGTAGATCAGAATCTATGCGTCCAAAACGTGCATGCAATATACTTTTTGGTAGTAGTATTTTTTTGTTGTGAAAACGCGAGTTTCTGCATTAATGTGAACAGTGGTATACATTCCAATAAAACTCCACTATACCCTGGATGCATCTACGGTGCATTTTTCAGGGGTATCAACTTATTCATTATGTGGAACATATCAGAGTTTATTCTTCCTCCTTCATCATAACATCCTTGATATCTCCAGGGTACATGTTCCGATAAATCTCCACTTTAACCTGGATGCATCTATAGCTACAATAAAATCTAACTCTAAAATCCCACAATCAAGATGGATGGTCTTGAGAAAAAGTCCAGTGTTTAGACACACGTCTTTGTTGCACTTCCCTTATTTTTGAAGGTAACTTTAAACTTTCTTACAGGGTTTACAGGGCTTTTTGTGAATCATTGAACCCAAATTACCAGGTCCCATGTACTGCGACAATGAACTACAGCTCATGAACTCGTATGAAGACTGCAAGGAGAACATGATATCAGTACTCCAAACAGTACCTGCCATTGACATGTGGACAAGAGGTATCCACTCATGGCTAGATCACAGTCACTGCTCACTAGCTATCAAATAGGAATTTAAAGTCTTGCATCCTTGCAAAACAATGTGTAGAGGAGAGGCAAACCAGCAAAAATACTGCTGCAAATCGTAAATCAGTTTGAGAGGAATCTGGTATACAAGCAGTGTCTGGCATTACATCTGACAATGCTTCAAATAGGCTATCCCCATAACTACTGTTTTGCCAACACACTGCAGCTTCCTGTTGATGATGGACTCAAGGTACCTGGCATTGAAAGCATGCTCATTCATAGACTAACAGCTAGTCTCTGAAATGAACATATTTTACTGAAAAAATGTTCATAGTGAAAAAAAAAATAATATAATGAAATGGAGCCCTGAGGCTTTCTTCATTTCCTGAAGCTAAGGAAATCTAGACTTGCCACATTTTCTAGACTTGCGTGGGCTTTCTTGGATATATATACTTCAGGGTCTGTACGACAGACTAGGTCATTCATGCATGCGTACTTGTGGTCTCCTTTGTAAAGTTGACAGAGGCAAACAATTTGATGCAGTCAGTATTTACTTTTGTTGTTCTCTACATTGATATTCAGTTGTTCTTATCCAACGCAATTCAGTGTTACATATTCATCAGGCAGCACATACATACACATTCAAAATAACATTAACACTTGGAGACCTAAAACTAGACAAAGTTTATGTTTTAATAACAATAAATACCACTGACTGGTGTGATATCCATTCAGCAGAGTTTCGGAAGAGGAAATTCAGTGTTGTGTAAATTAAGAAATGCTTAGTCCTTAGTTCGAAACCAAGATGTTTTCACTATAAAAAGTCTCAAATAAACATCATTCCTGTTTTACATAATTTATTTAAGTTGCATTATTGATCCATTGTTATAAGATATCCAATGCAGCACCAGTCAATGAATGCTTCGTCTAAATATCTTCCAGCTTGTGCACATTGTTTTTTGTTTTTTTTGCTGCAATTTAACCATGATTAAGTGATTATGTGCTATATTGTCATATTAATACTTCACTTGACGCTGAAAATCAATTTCTTTATCCAAGAACGTGGAGATTCACATATACATGTTTCACTATTTGTAGATAGGAAGTTGGAACAGCCATGTGTATATTTGAACACAGGTTTTAGATAAGCATCCAATCTGTTGGATATTCGGGTCGGGGTCGGGTCTGACCCCTCAAGTACTCGAGTCCCAATTATTTTACTTGTTGACAATGTACTATCCTCGCTTCAGTTCGAAAAATATTTTTCATGTCAAAATAAAATATCGCCACCATCAAAAGTATATACTCATTCCTTCACTGGGTTGTGCTCTCACATTTCCAACCTGATGTTGAACAATTACTCATGTGAAATGTTTTTTATTCAACAATTTAAGCGCAACTTCCATCAAGTCGTGGTGGCTGAGTGGGTCAGGCGGCTGACATTGTGTGCTGGCGATTAGGTTCCTGACTCTGAAGGTGCGGGTTCGAATCCCGGAAGCCTGTACATAAGTTGAAGCCTGTACATCAATCAATCGAAGCCTGTACATCAATCAATACAAACCTGTATATCTTGTTACCCACTGTTATCGGTCTACTAAAGAGCAATGGCATGACAGACCTGAGATCAATCTCTTAGACTATGTGTCTACATTTAGAGACAGACTGTCCAAAGCAAGTGAATTGGCCAGAAGAAACTTGAAAGTTTTACAAGAAAAAATGAAACTAAACTATGACAGAAAGTCAAAAGAGAGAAATTTTAGTTGTGGTGAAAAAGTGCTAGTTCCCATTCCTGGTCAGCCACTGAGAGCAAGATATCAAGATTTTGTTGTTGACAAAAAGGTTAGTGACACAGACTATGTCGTCCTGACGCCTGGTCGTCGTAAACAGAAGAGATTGTGTCATGTAAACATGATTAAGAAATATCATGACAGGTTAGAAACCAAACATGTCAATTGTATTGCCACACTCTCCCCAGTTACTGATTGTACTAAAGACAATTGTGAAAACATTCATGATTGTGTTGGCAATGTGAAGTTCAACTGTCAGATTTGATTCATGAGTTCTCTCACTTATTTCCTGATGTGCCTGGTCGAACTGATGTTGTTACGCCACGCCAGATGGACTGTATCAATACAAGGTGATGCCGTTTGGTCTGAAGAACGCTCCAGCGACATTCCAGAGACTCGTCAACAATGTCACATCAGGCTTTGATCATGTCGAGGCTTACGTGGATGATGTCATCGATTATGACATGGAGTGGGATGACCATCTAAAAAGGACTCATGCTCTCCTCGAAAGACTGTCTGAGGCCAAGTTAACTTTGAATCTTGCCAAGTGTGAATTCGGGAAGGCACAAGTTGAATTTTTAGGGCATGTTGTAGGGCATGTACAGCCAGTTTATGCTAAAATTGAAGCAATTATACTTTTTCCGGTACCTCAATCAAAGAGAGAACTCATGAGATTCTTGGGTATGGATGGCTATTACAGAAAGTTTTGTCAAAACTTCTCAGATGTTGTATCTCCACTTTTTTTGAAAAAGGTAAAATTTCAGTGGGATAGAAGAAAAAGTCAAAGCCATACTCATAAATTCTCCAGTATTACAGGCGCCAAATTTTGAGAAAGCATTTAAGTTGCAAATAGATGCAAGTGATGTTGGTGCAGATGCTCTCCTGATTCAAGAGGATGATTCAGGAATTGAACATCCAGTTTGTTATTTTTCAAATAAATTTGACAAGCACCAAAGAAATTATTATACCATTGAGAAAGAGACATTAGGTTTTTTGTTAGCTTTACAGCATTTTGAAGTGTACCTTGGTACCACCACTTTGCCAATTGAAGTTTTTACTGATCACAATCCCTTGACTTTCTTTCATAAAATGAAGAACAAGAACCCAAGACTCATGAGGTGGAGTTTGACCTTGCAAGGGTGCAAACACACTAAAGGCAAAGACAATGTTTGTGCTGATGCACTTTCCATGGCATAAATGTATGATGGCTTGATGATGCTGTATGTATGTATCAGCATTTTGTCATAGTAATTCTGCAAGAAGTTTCTCATATTACTCATATTGTTACTTGTCATGTTGTGATGTTATTATTGCTATGATTGAAACTTTCTTTCAAGGGGGAGAGTGTTACGAGTGTGTAATTTCTGTATATTTTGTTGTAAATAAAGTAATAATTATTATTGGGCCTCAACGTTTAGTGTTTTGAATGTAAGTTGTAATGGGTCACATTTCGTATAATTGATGATCCGCATTTTTTAGGATTCTGGCAGCAGGTTGCCCGGAAATTATCTGCCCTTGACTTCTTGTTTGTTTACTTTCGGGAGGTTATTCTGGGGCATTCTACGGTGTTGGCGATGGCAGTAAGTGCTTGTACTTTAGGGAAATGAAAGTATATATAAAGGCCAGTTGCCGTGTTGTGTGGGGGACACAGACATTCATTCGCTGGAGTTTATATCTTTCTGCCTCTGCCAACGCTTCAACTTCATAACTGCTGTCAGACCGATCGCTGTTACATTCTGCACAACTGTTTCTCTCTTGCACTAAGACTTTGGTGAGTTTGCTATATTATATTTTGTGACTCATTGCCATAGATTTTGTCTCACTTGCAGTGTATTTGAAATCGATATTGTGAAATTGGCTTGTGACTTTGTATAACTTGCTCTATCATTGCCTAAATACAATATCTGAATATTTGAAACTTGTCTTTGTTCTGTTTTACTGATTCACAATGGATTTCTTACATTGTTTGGCACGGTAAATTCTTAACCGTAGCAATATAGTATTAGGATCTGTCAGTAGGAATTATAATATCTCTAAGAATCGTTGACGAGATTCTTGGTATCTACTACTATTTCAGAAAGAATATAATACAGGGGTGGTTGGGTAGCGCCTCTCATCACGCTGAAGACAAGGGTTTGATTCCCCATATGGGTACAATGTGTGAAGCTCATTTCTGATGTCCCCTGCCATGATGTTTCTGGAATATTGCTAGAAGTGGTGTAAAACCAAACTTACTCTCTCACTCACAATAAATATGCATTGTATGATGTCATTATAGAACTAAACCTTACTTTTAATGGAAGTTTATGGGTGCTTATGTTATCTGGAATTCATAGAGATTGCAAACCTATAAAAGATTTGGCATCATTCATGCTTCCTGCAGAATTGTTGCAAATTTTAACACAAGTATTTTAGTAGCTCGACCTGTGACTCTGACGACCTAGACACTGATCTTTGAAGTGGAAGGGGCTTTCATTTACCATGCATTGTTCCTCTCTGCTTATTGACCAAGCAGAGAATTAACGTGCGTGGCCATTGTTATGAAGACATTTAATTTTGTTTAGAATAATTCATATTTAGATGGAAATTTAAAATCTTATTCTGAAAACTCACAAGGTACAAAACGGTTAAACTTGTTACGAATAGTAGTCCCATTAGGAAGTTTTAGCTTGTTCAAGAACTTGACATTGGCAGTAAAATTCAGAATTATGTTCAGATGATGTTTGAAACCTATTGTCCATACACCGGATTTAAGCTGCTGTCATAGAAAAAGCTTCTCAGTGATGTAATGTATTTAATTGAATTTTTAAAACTCTACATATGATTGCATACAGTGTCAGTGAGTACCTTCAATAATATACAAATATTGTTATCTTCAGGAATTTACCTTAATTCCTGTATTTGAGGGTCCCCGGGAATCCTACTCTTAATTTCCAGGGATCCTGGACTATAACATTGGGATCCCAGACACTTACTATCTTAAATAATATGATAAGATATTATTATTATTAATACTATGTTATAATATTGTTGCAGTTCAGTTGCTGTTGTTGTATTGTGTATCATGATCATCACAGTAATTAAACAGCAAATGATGTCATAACCTGGCTAGGAGCTGACTCAGCGATAACTTATTGTTACTTGATCAACATTTAAAAAAAGAAAATTTGAACTTTTTCTGTCTCCTTGTGGATGCGCTAATCTATTTTGTTGCATCTGTTGTCAATTTTTATGCATATAGGATGCAGGTGATGAGTGTTCTATATTATGAAACTTGATGTCATACAATGACATAGTGTATCTTTTGGTTGTTCTTGTTTCAGAAGAAAATCAGATCTCATTCAAGTGTCACATCCAGTGTGGAACTATCAACCCTCAAGAGCAGCGTGTATTTGAGGAGGTGGAGTTCACAGGAACATGCCGTCCCTGGGATGGTGACGAAGGTAGGTCATGTTTTTGCCAACACTGGAGTATGTGTGTAATGTACATCTGATAGGAATACCCAGATCCACATATGCTGAACAAAAGGTGATGGACTATTTGGGGAATAGCCTCCTGAAAATTAAGTTTTCCATTTTCAATTCAACAATATGTTTTCAAGGTTATTAATGATCCCTGGTTTAGCGGAGGAATCATTTTCATGCAGCACCAGCTGTGAACTGATGGTCATTTGTACCGGGCAATGGCCTGTCGTTTCATGTATCATGCTAAGGTTTACGATTGTTTAAGCTAGCTGCTCATAAATTATGAAATCTGAAGGTTAATGGGGAATGCTCATTTGGAAATGTTTTTTGGGGAAAAGGTAGGGTGCACAACCCCATATAAACCTGTATAGCACTAGTGATGTATTGCTCTGCTGTAGATGCCCAGTCTGACACTGACAACTATGTATACATGCAATCATCCACCATGGACTCGACATGCCTCTGCTGTACAGTGCGATTACAGACAACCAAGATCATACGCGAAATGCCCAAACAAACTGATCTGGCAGCCGAATTCACATCCAGACATTCACTTGGCTGGAAATTTTTGTTTTTGGATCACAGGTAAGCCTTGTATTAATTCTTTATCACATTTAAGGTATGCCCTTGTCAACCTCTGTAGCCTGCTTTACACCTAGGTATGCTCTTGTCAACCTCTGTAGCCTGCTATACACCTAGGTATGCTCTTGTCAACCTCTGTAGCCTGCTATACACCTAGGTATGCCCTTGTCAACCTCTGTAGCCTGCTTTACACCTAGGTATGCTCTTGTCAACCCCTGTAGCCTGCTTTACACCTAGGTATGCTCTTGTCAACCTCTGTAGCCTGCTATACACCTAGGTATGCTCTTGTCAACCTCTGTAGCCTGCTATACACCTAGGTATGCTCTTGTCAACCTCTGTAGCCTGCTATACACCTAGGTATGCTCTTGTCAACCTCTGTAGCCTGCTATACACCTAGGTATGCTCTTGTCAACCTCTGTAGCCTGCTATACACCTAGGTATGCCCTTGTCAACCTCTGTAGCCTGCTTTACACCTAGGTATGCTCTTGTCAACCTCTGTAGCCTGCTATACACCTAGGTATGCTCTTGTCAACCTCTGTAGCCTGCTATACACCTAGGTATGCCCTTGTCAACCTCTGTAGCCTGCTTTACACCTAGGTATGCTCTTGTCAACCTCTGTAGCCTGCTTTACACCTAGGTATGCTCTTGTCAACCTCTGTAGCCTGCTTTACACCTAGGTATGCTCTTGTCAACCTCTGTAGCCTGCTATACACCTAGGTATGCTCTTGTCAACCTCTGTAGCCTGCTATACCCTTAGGTATGCCCTTACTAACCTCTGTAGCCTGCTATACCCTTACATATGCCCTTATCAACCTCTCCATGACGCTGTATACCTAGAATTGCCCTTGTCAAACTTGTAGTGCAGACCTCGCTAAACACCTAGGTTCTTTACTTGTTGGCTGTGTTATGCATACATGTGATGGCAATGTCTGAGCTCTGTTGTTGGAAGTAGAATTGTTAACCGAGTATGTTATGCTTGTTTGTTTCAGGGCACCTCCAGTCATAGGTTACCTACCCTTTGAACTGCTTGGCACGTCTGGGTATGATTACTACCACCCTGATGACCTTGACAATATTGCTCGATGCCATGAACAGTGTAAGTTGCTGCCTCTGTGTCGGTCAGCAGGCACTGCTTGTGACAATAAGGTGGAGCAGGGATATTCCAGAACTTATATTGTGTTGGTTCATAATGTACACTAAATACTCTCTTTCCTGTTGCCTTTAATTGTCAGAACTCCTCAAACAGGGCGACATAAAGGATGCTTTCTCTAATAGTTGGTTATCTGAAACGTAGTAAGACACACACACTATACAGATAACATGTGGAGTTGTACATGTGTTATGTTAGAGAGATGTTCTACCATGTGATGTAAGAGGTTGCCTGGTGAACACCTGGTGATTTGGTATATTGCCTGACATTGAACACCTGGTGATGTATATTGTCCGACAGTGAACACCTGGTGATGTATATTGTCTGACAGTGAACAGCTGGTGATGTGGTATATTGTCTGACAGTGAACACCGGGTGATGTGGTATATTGCCTGACAGTGAACACCTGGGTGACCTCAGGGGTGATGTATGAAGAATACTTTCTTATGGTGACCCCAGGGGTGATGTTTGTAGGATACTCTTTTATGGTGACCCCAGGGGTGATGTATGTAGGATATTGTCTCATGGTGACCCCAGGGTGATGTATGTTGGATATTCTCTCATGGTGACCCCAGGGGTGATGTATGTAGAATAATCTCTCATGGTGACATTGTGACCCTTATATAGGGCGTAACCTACTTGAACAGGATAGGTATTGTGTGTTAGGTTGTGGGAGTGCCCTACATGGGCTAATGGCTCAGTGCTGGCTGTGGATGCTGCACATGTCTGTGTAACTGGAGAAGTGCAGTGTGTAGAATATTCACAGTACAATAGTGTGTGCTGTATAAGGCAAGTGTACCCATAATCCCTCTGCAAAGGCTGTACAAGGTAAGAATATTTCCCAGTCAGCTGAATGGTGTTTACAGGATGTATAACAGTATCTGCACAGTTAAAAGAGATTTTCTGCCGGTCCAATTCCTTTTACCACGTTTAGGTACAATTTGACACCTTTCTGACTTCATATGACTCTAAGGTCAAATGACCTTAGACTGAGACCTGTTACTGCTTGACACATATTGGATGAGCCTACACAGTAAACGTGTTTGTGGCAAGTAGGCGGGGCAGGAACTGTAGACAAATACTCTTGGTTGCTACAGGTACATGAGGTAGATGGGGGATTAGGCACATGCAGTACATGCTGACCGTGGCATGAACTCAGTAATCTCATATACATGATTCGCATGAGGAAATCGAATTTGTCAAGTTGTAAGCGACAACCCGTTTAACTTATTTTTCAAACAGAATGTTTTCAAGGGCCTTCCCATTTATGTCAATTTGGGTCATTGGTCAGGTCGTGGCTCGTCTAATACTTGTTCATCAGTATTAGTATTACCTTTATCATTATGTTCGCAAAGCTCTGTTTGCAATATAGTACTTAAAGTAATCATTCTACATTAAAGCTATGTATCATTTTATTTATCTGTAATCTATTAGCGCTACGATGACCGTAACTCCGATACTGTAACATAGACTTAGGACAGTCGTAGAGCTACATTAATCGTAACTCTGATACTGTAACATAGACTTAAAACATTCGTAGTGCTAAGATGATCATAACTCCGATACTGTAACATAGACTTAGGACAGTTGTAGAGCTACATTGATCGTAACTCTGATACTGTAACATAGACTTGTGGCAGTCGTAGTGCTATGATTGCTTTGAGGAATGGGGCCCAGATTACTTGCCCCGCCTGCTTGTTACAAACATGTTTACTGTGCTGTCTCATCTAATACTTGTCAAGCAGTCGTATGATATAACAATCAAAACATGATTCGCACGAGGAAATTGAACTTTTTAATATATAGACGACAACCTGTTTCCTTCTTGTTTCAAATGAAATGTTGTGAAGGGTGTTCCCATATATGCAAATTACTAATATTTGTCAAGCAGTAGTCTGGTATGAACATCTTTCCAGGAGTCACTGCAATGATGAATCTGAAAACTGAAAAGAGTGGTATCAAACACTAATTTGTTCTAAAAGTTCTAACCCAAACCATATTATTTTTGGTTCAGAATTAATTTTTCAGCATTTCCAGTGATGGAATTAAGTGATATTCTCTATATAAACTTGAAAATATTGGAAAGCATTGGTCATAAGCAATCAATATGTACTTTACATTGGACCAGTTACAATGCTTATTATCTTACCTCACACATAAATGTTTTTTTCTGATTGGCTAAGCGCTCTTCTGTTATTTTCAGTGTACCCCACTTACAAGCGAGGTATATTGCAACGTACTCTGCAGCCAATGGCAACTCATTTGGTACTTCGTGGTAGTTCTTATTTATCTCGAATAACATTGAATCAAGCACGGTGCACGGAAATTACTGATGTGTTGCAAATACAAATTGATGGAAGGGAGATAACTCTAAATCTGGTTTTCTTCTGTTTTCTGCAAAATCGTGATGCCTATGAGAAATTTGCCCACATTCCAATAAATAAATTTTGACAAAATTACACCATGGCGACTTTACTAAGACAGTACCCGCAAGAAACACAGCACGATGCAATATTCAAATCATTTGTTTCACACAGGTTAACTAGACTGCACGATCCACTACTCATGTTTCAAACAGTTCAAAATTAATTTTGGGGTGTTCAGTAAGATATACACATTGTTGTCTGGTGTGTTGGCCGCCATGGGTTGAGGTTCACTCAATGTTTGTTTATGTTCCCCTCACACTTCAGGCTCAGGGAACATAAACAAACATTGAGGATACATCAACACATGTCTCCCTTGTGACCAGTGAACAACTTACAATATTTTAGTAGCTACTTTTGCTTTGAAAAAAATAAAAAGTCACAACAGCAGCATTTTATAGCTCAGTATTAACCTGCGAACGTAAGTTTTAGAGTTCTTATGACCATTACACAGCCATTTTTGTGAAAAAACACCCACATGTGTACATGTAACAGATTAATAGATGACCAAAATGTACCTCCTTGTGATATTTGCCAATAAGTACTCAGTATTTATGAAGATATTATTTGAATATCATTGCCAGCAGAAACTTTGAACAGCAAAAAATCCCTACAAGTGAGCTACACTTTAACCTACTATTTTGTACTGTTTTCATTTGATGGTGTATATGACATACAGTAAGACATTTGAGTTTAGTGCTTGACCATGTGGATGGGAGGAATTGACTGAGCAGAAAATACATGTGCCTGGGGTGACAGGGCATTTGTCAGCTTGCTTCAACTGTAGCTAGCTACTCCAATGTTGAGTGATGACTGAGCTGAATGTGCAGTAATGGTGGACAATGTGTGTAGACAAAGTTATGCTTTAAATCTTTCAACCTTTACGGTATAATAACTGTTCGGTTGAAAATAATTATGTTGAGTTACATGGCTGGAAAGTTCTGAACCTAACTATGTACTGTAATATACAAACTTACATACTGCATTAATGCCAAACTCCCAAGTAAGCAGGATATTCCAACAAGTGCCTAAGCATTGTAGATGTAAAGGGACAGAAAGTGTACTATCAGATATCTCCAGGGCCAAGTTCAGTGGCTGTTCATGCAGACTCCTTGCATTTAATTATAAAGAGGTGGGCAACTCAAGCAAAATTTCGCATGATCCATGATCAGCGAGACCTTCAACCCCTTCAAAGGAAAATGTCTATAAAATACAAAACACGACTGAAAATTATCAACAACATCTTGCACATATCCATAACAAATACAGTTGGAAAGTTTTGAGAAATGAACTTCTCATGATACAGGTTTCAGCACCATTGGCTCACTGTATTTAGGCTCCTGATCAGAAACACTCCTGGTTCATCTCAGTGGAAGTTGTGCCTTTTTGAAACAGACCTAGCAGAGTAAAGGTTGTCTTTTAGAAATATTTACAAGAGATATTTACTGAGGCTAGTAGATTCATATTGAATATGAAATATGTAGAGATTCGATTCCAGCCATCTGTAACTATGGTTACAGAAAATCAAGTATGAACAGGTAATTCTAAACACTGGTGCATCATACACCAAGTCATATCACATTTATTGAATGTGCTGCACCAAAACTGATAATTACCGTACCACAAATAATAGCATATTCTCAACTGTTTGCCTTCGAACTGTTTGGAAATCTTTTACAATGATTTTCTCAATAGAACTCCTTTTCCTAAAGGAAATGAAATAAAAACCTTTGGACAAAGAACTGTCACATACATGTGTATATACTGGCACTGGCCAAACAACCTAGAAGAGTTGGACTATTTGTGACAATGGTAATCTTGTGTTAACCATAGTAGCCAGAAACTTCTCATTCTTCAGAGCAGAGGTACCTTCTGATGTTTCCTTCAAAGAAGATAAAGTCAAGGTACATAAATGACCAATACAGGGCTGATCTGTTTTAGGCCCCTGTGTCAGCAGCATATCAATGCTCAACATTATGGTAAACAAAATGAACAAGAAATTTTTCAAGGTGTTTTTCTTCCGGGAAAACATTGCACAAGTCTGATATTACTTTGGCTTCAGTGCATGACAGTGGCTTTGAAGTAACTGAAAATCATCTGTATTCTCCTAATTTGTTACAATACAATTCAGACCTCCATCCAGGCTTTCAGAAAGAACCGTCTGGCACAATTATGCAGATACTGGTAATGTCATTTTTTCTTTGGAGGATTTTTACACAACAGCAGAAAGCCTTGAGTACTAGTCGAGTCCAAAAATTTCAGCCCCAATGGTAGAGGGGTGTTCTCCAGTGAGGATCATGTAGTAAAACATATCAACCATTTCTATCTTTGCAGTCCATCATAGTCAGGCTGAGAACTACTCAGCCAACCCCCCTTGTATGCTGTAAGTTTCCTTGGTATTGGGAAGAAGTGTCCTACTGTTTGAAATAACTCATTAAACTGCAGTGCATACACTTGCTGATGGGCCATCCATACATTGTTGAATGGTGGTGTGTTTAGCTGAAGGTGACGCTTTTAGCTTGTGCTTGTAGTGAGTGTGCAATTGTACTTAGTTCTTGATGTATGATGGTTGTGACGTTCTGGTACTTGCAGTGATGCAGACTGGTGAGGGCACCTCCTGTCACTATCGCTTCCTCACCAAGGGACAGCAGTGGATCTGGCTCAAGACACATTACTATATTACGTACCACCAGTGGAATTCAAAGCCTGAATTCATTGTCTGTACGAACACAGTTGTCAGGTGAGTTGGACATGTTTATAGTTAATTTGTCTAACGGTCTGCTTCTATAGCCAAGTGTTCACACGGGTATCTTCCCAAAAGACAGACCGCTTAAAACAGTACCCTTGACAATAGTGGTATGTGCCCAGATACGGAAAGACGTTAGGTATTAAGAATAGTTTTATTAATTCATGTAATGAATTAAGACTTTTAAATTAAGACATATTGCATAAACATATGTAAGTGCATCAACATATATTTACTTGTGAATACCTTAAGTATGGGCCCTCTATATGCTCAAAATGTTACTTTGTTCAAGAATAATATGCAGAGGATCCTTTTAGACCAGTTTGTACAATGTACTTTCAGAGTAGAATTTCAGTCACAAAATTTAGGACAACAAATCATATGTTACCAATAGAAACAATGCGCTGGCTAAATATTTTGAAAGAAAACTGACTTAGTAATCTTTGTAATCAAGCAGTGGAGCTATTTGTGACGAATTCCATTTTTTACTAATATGTCCATAATTTGTAGCGAAAATTAATTTTAGCCAAATATACTAGGCACATACAGAAACTGTGCATACAAAACTTTAAAAAATGAATTTATCAAACCTGTGTAGACACATAAGGATTTATTCTCAGAGATTAGTGACACGTATCCAACATGCATGCACGTATCATGTTCTGTGACGGCAGTGGTTTCGTCCTTGACACGTGCAATATGTTGCTGCATGTGCATTCCAGGAAAGAGAAACAGAGCAGATGAATGCCACGCAATACTGTCAATTTGGAAAGCTCCACCCCTGAACTTGCGATCGTTCAAAAATTAAATGGCTATTGAAATGCATAACGTATCAAGGCTAACGCCTGCACAACATCATGAAGCCATTGGGATGGTCCGTAGGGGAATATGACAAGTGGTTGCACATTTCCACTGCCATTTGAACACCGTTTCTGCTCTCTGGACGTCCATGGCCAAGACAGGACAGATGGACAAGGGTGACGATTCTTCCCCACAGTTTTCAGACTTCAGTGATGACTGCCCCGACCGTCCCAGGACTTCGCCATATTCACCCCAACACAGTTTGACAACACTTTCATCATCAGGAGATCAGACAACAATGTTCCGGTATACGACCTATCCTGACACAACGTCATCAACAAGCTTGCTGAATGTGGTGCTGAAATCATGTCCGCAGATCCATGTCTTGGTGAAGCACTGTTGTTTTTACAGATAAGTCCAGGTTTAACATTTCCCATAGTGATGGACGTAAATATGCCAATAGAAGCATGGGAAAACTTTAGGCACAGGTCTGTGTCTTTGAGAGAATTCGCTTTGGTGGTGCCTCCGTGATGATTTGGGGTGGAATAACAGCACACCAAAGAACTCCTTTGGTGACTGTTCAGGGGAACTTAACTGATGTGGGCTACAGGAATCAGATTCTTTGACCTGTGGCAATTCCTTTCCTGCAACCTCTTGGCCCTGGGTTAACATTCCAACAGGACAATGCCCGCCCTTCATACGATAAGGGTTGCTATGGATTTCTTGCAACACCACAATGTTGACTAACAGCCTTTGCCTGCAAATTCACCAGATCTCTCCCCGATAGAGCATGTTTGGGATGGATCGACGTTTACACCACTTTCCTCATCCTCCAGATAGCGTCCTTAACCTTGCACCAGAACTTGAGAGAATCTGGCGTGACATCCCACAAACCTTCCTTGCACGTTTGAAAGGCTTTATGCATCATCGATGCATTGCTGTTCTCTCAATGCCGATGGTGGACATACCCGCTTGTGACATGGTTGTTTAACCCGTCCCAGTTGTGGACTTGTAACGTTGCTATGATTGACTTTTCAATTGAAATTCTCCCGACTTGTTATGGTCTTGTGATCCCCCCAATTAATTTATATGTACCTTTGACATTATTATCATACTTATCAACGGGGATAACATTTTGACAATGCACACTCTCTCCATTTGGCTAGTATATATGTGAGTCCCTCAATCTGTCAGTTTATTTTCATCATGAAATATGATTATCAACCTCTCATCCTCAAATTAAAAATTATTCAAATATATATGTTTGTGCCTCTTCAAATGATACCATGTAAACATATATATATACCTGTATGTTTAATATATATATCACTTTTGTGTTTTTGGAGAATGAATTTTTCTTTTTGGGAGTGAACCTTCACATGCAGAAACTAGATTTTATTGTTTTCTTTTGTTTTGTGTTTAATAAGTAACTAAAATCATATACAGACAACATCATACTCATTTGACTTTTGACCATGACATTGAAAAATGCATGATTGTTATAGGTCAGAATCAGTTTTCTCTGTTTGACTCCTCAAATTAACTTGCCTACACACATGTTGTGTGTGGAGACATTGATCTATCAATAGCCTGTTTAATATACATTCAATATCATTGCAATTGCTTATCAAACATAATGCGTTGGGTATAGCCTGAGAACAGATTTAATTATTTCAATATTAACACCTTATGCTTATTGTTTATGAATATGTCCCTCAAACACTAAATTATCTTTTCCACTGAAACTTGTTTCTGAGTGCACTAAATTTTATATTGAAGTCCATGGTTTTTATGTAGGACCACTTTATGTAGGAGTGACCTCCTCTAATTTGAAGCATGGAGCTAGGCAAATCCTCTTCTTATATATGATCCTGGCAAAAGACCTTAAATCAGAGGTAGAAAGGAACTTCCCTAGTTCAAACCAGGCACAAAACATCGACTTCCTCATTGTCAGACTTCAGCTAAGAAAAACGGAGAAGTTTCCATGTGGGGAAATAACCCCTGTGATTAGCCATTTGAGGCCCATAAACAAAAAAACACAACACCAAGCTAAAGCTGTGGATTAGAAACAAGTTTCAGGAAAAAGTTGATGTACCCTGATATTCATTTTCATGTTTTCAACACCGGTTCAGAATTCCTTATCTTCCCCTAGTCATATTTTCACAGCACCAAGAACAAAAAATATTTACTAGCTCAACAAATATAATCCCAAATACATTTCATAAAATGCTGAGGTAAAATACTTTTAACATTTAGATGGAATATTACTTATACTGGTGAATTATTTTTTTTCCTTCCCACCTGACTTTAGGTTTTTCTGTGGACACAAAACAGTGAAACAAGAAATAAACTTGGTCTGGCCTTAGATGTGAAAGATAGTGTTTGTACCAAATGAGGGGAATCAGCAGTGTAGAAAACTACTGTCCGCCTGAAACAGGTTAATTCTGTGGAGGGCTGGCAAAAACATAAATATTAAGAGCCCAACGGTCAGGGTCATATTTTATGTGTATTCAAGGGAATCTTATCGGTGACCTTTTGCAGGGGCATTTCAGTAAATATGAAAGCAAAGATACTTAATAGTATTTTTATTAATGCTGAGGTGAAATGTGACATTAAAGTTGGCCCAGCAACTTTTGGGAAGGGATGGTAAGATTTCTGAGTTACTAGTTCTGGTGTCTGGTAGAATTTTCTGTTAAGTTTCCTACACTGAAAAAGTCAAGTGTTTTCTAAAGCCTTTTGCAGAAAAGCTGTGTGTACTTGTTCATTTATCATGGTCCTTATTGTCATGCAATGATGATGTGTGTACAGCTACTCAGAGGTCCGCAACAGCATTCGTAAAGAGATGGGGATGGCAGAGGAGGACGACTCAGAAATGGTGTCTGTTGATGAGACGGAGATGGAGAAAGGCCAGCACAGTCCTTCGTGTTCTGTGACATCTGGACCAGCCTCTCATCTGCTCTCTGGTGCCTCGGTCCTTACGGAAACACCTGATGCCAGTGTCACAGGTAAAGTTTAAGACGATTTTTTCAGAGTGAAGTTTCTGATTCTGACTCAGCCATGTCATGGTATATTGTCCAGAAATTGTACCATTTTATGAAATAACTGAAATACTTGCTGGTGGAGGAAGTCGGCTTTGTTTTGCTCATAGATAAGTTTAAGCAGGGCAACATTTTTCCACAGGTGCCAGTCAGTTAGAGGTATCCGAAAGTAGTCAAATGCCTCACTCAACACAACTGGATCGATCCATCACCAGTAAACCACTAACTAGCAACCTGCAGACATTCCTTCAACAGCAGCAGCAGCCTTCACAGTCTCAGACAGTGCAGGAGAAACCATCCCCATCCACACCAGTGTTGCCACAGGTGATCCCAAGGGGAATGGTACCAGTCAACATAATGAGTCTACCTCATGGCATGTTGGCTGTTCAACAGAATCAGTTGGTGAGTTTCTCATGCTTCATGCATCACAGCTCTTATTGTAATCTCATACAGTGTTTTTTGTCTGAGGAGTTTATTCATTTTCTAACAATGAGTGAGTTTAGTTTTTTGCAGCATCTAATGTGATATATTTGAAACATTTGTCAATAAGTAGAATAGCAAAAGATATTGAAAGCTTGTATGTGATGTATTTTCAGTCCCGGGTAACAATGGGAGATGCAGTTAGTGTTGTTCCGTCTTTGTCACCAGCACCAGTCATGAGTCCTCAAGAAGTAAGTCACAGAAACATGGCCACATCAGGAATAGTATTCTTTAAAGTCGCTTGAATGTGAGTGATATTTCATAGACAACTTCTTGTACATAGAAAATTTGATAATTACTTGTGTTTTCAGAATCTTCTTCAACAGCCACAGATCTTCATGACTCGGGCACAGCGCCTTCTTCATGATCAATTGCTTCACAAGTCCGAACAGCTTCAGGATGCCATCCGACACCAGCAAGAGGAACTTAGACAGATCACAGAGCAACTCACACGAGCACAACACCTCTCTGCCCCTGTAGTTCAAGGTAACAGCCCCTCAGTAGTGACACAGCACCTCTCCATCGCTGTAGTTCAAAGTAACAGGCCACCATTGTGACTCAGCACCTTTTCATCTGTGTGAGGCACTAATGAGTGATTTGTGTTGCAGGCCCACCAGACACCTCCCACTCGCTGATCCTTCAGCCCCAGGTCCAGCCAATGACTATGGCTGCTGCAGGTCAGCAAGTCATGATGATCCCACAGATGAGCACGCTGAGTGTTATCAAACAGCCGCAGCAGCAACATCCACAGCAAATTCAGCTGCATCAACAGGTTCAGATCCAGCAAGTACAACAGCATCAACTTCAGCCTTGTCTTCCCTTCCAGATCGTCCCTGAGGCTGATGATGTCAACTTTAATAATCAAGAAATGTCAGACAACTAGACTATCGTCAGTGTTCATGCATGGATCTTTGGTGACTCTTCACTTTAGTGATAAGGCTATTTCTCAGGGTGGACAAGATTCCAAGGTTCCAATAGTGTTTGGCATTACTGGGATACGTCAAAGCAACTCTGTCATCTGGGCAGTATGTGCATTGTATGAGGAATGCACATGGTTTTGCTTACCAGCCAACAGAAATCATGGAGTTCACAAACTGCAAATTCATGACTTTTGACAAAAGCAGTTGTTTACTTGCACCGGGTTGGTGAAGTGAAAGGAATGTATGATTGATGAAAATGCAATTATGGTTATCCATGTATATTAATTATCCCACGATACACTATGTTGAAGTCCAGACTGAGAACCTGGTTGTAAATTGTTAAGTTATTGACATGTTAAATTATTTATCATGTTCCCGATGTCATGTAATAAGATAAACTATGTTATATGTATATAGACTTTCAAACTTGCATAAATATCTGTGCCGTTTCCACAGTTCCGTGTTCTCTGCTTGTGAGAACAGAAATTGTCCTATTTATCATGTACATATCATGGCTACCTTTACTTAAGAAATTGTGTCTCGTGAATTTAATCCGTGCTGTGTAAAGAGTTCAAGTTTATTATGAAGGGAAAGTTCTAGACCCTGTGTAAAAAGTAGACAAGTTTTATCTTTTCACACTTACTAGTCAGTTTCAGGAAGGAGCTCTGTATCTGAATGCACAATATGTCGTTCACTAGTCGTGTAGGGGTTGACATGGGTTGATGTACCATAGATGTTTGTTTATGTTTGATGAGCCCATCGCGACCCTCACAACCAGTGAACAATGTATTTATCTTACTAACACCTCAAAGTTAATTTTGAATTGTTTGAGGCATGGGTGCAAGTCTCTTTGTAGCCATTACAGATTTAGATTTATTTCCCTTTCATTGATTTGCATTCGGTAATTTCCGTACATCATCCATGAATCAAGTTTATTCAAGATAAAGAATTACTAACATGAAGTGCCAAATGAGTTGGCATTCCCTGCGGGGTACATAGAAAATGTTACTCCTTTTGTAAATCAGAAAGTGACTTTTGTGTGTGAGGCAAGATAAAAGGTTAGGTATGTATGATACACTGTGTGCTCAGTGGCAGATACTGCGTAATCAGTTTTCAGAAGCTGACCATTTTGCAAAAGTATTCTTTGAAGAAGTAATATAGCAGTGTGATGATGCTCAAAGTTCTTGTTCTCTAAAACGAAGCCAAGTATGACTGGTCATTGTTATTACTTTATGCCCCTCTCGAACACTTGTTATATACATAATATGTGGCACTCTAAAATTATTAGAATATCCGAATGACATCAGTACTTAAGCAACTGGTGTGGATGGCTTCTGTGATCATGTGTAAAGGAGCAAGCCATTCCTGGAAATATACTGAACAGCAAAGGAAACAACTCTGGATTTTTATAAAGTAATTTAAATATAAAACAAACACAAATGCTCACTTTCATGAGATTTCATTTTTTTTGAAACTGGCATTTCATTTGCTGTTAAGTATATAAGGGCATATTTTTAATTATCTACAAGTCAGGATGTTTCAGAAAAGTTATTTAGAATGTAATATCAACAAAGGGACTCACTTTTTCACCATTATTATAATTCATGAACACTGTTGGAACCCTGAAGAATTAATTGTAGACTCTACAGGTCTTGGGTATCCCTGTCTCTTCAACATGACTTGACAAATTTAGCACTTGTTAAAAATAGATCTGAATTATTACTGACTGATTTAGAAGTGTACAAGCATACATTTTTGAAATCCATAACCCATATGGGAGGTTCACGTTTTCCAGAGTATTGTTTTCAAGAGTTGTGAATACTTTGTGATATACCAAATATGGCTGTGAATGTTTGTAAAGAAAGAAATGTGGTCTTATAAATCTAAACTTAGCAGTGCTTACCTGAATTTGAAACCCCAACACAGCTGACATTTAAAAAATGTCATTTTTAGCTTTATTGAATTTACAAACAACCCCGCTCAACTTTAGGGATAAACATCCATGTGTTCATTCTACCATGACAAAATAAAGTCAAATGGGTTCTCCATCTCAATCAAAGGGGAGTGGTGGGGAAAGAGGGGTTTTGACACCTTAATACTTTACTTATATCAGTTGTGACACAAACAAGTTGCCAACTGTCTCGCAGATTTAAAATACAGTGGACTCTGTCATTACTGGCGCCACATGGGACCAAAATAAAATGCCGGTTTTGACAAAGTGCCGGTATAGGCAGTTTGCCGTATGATGCTGACGCACAATGGAAGTCGTTCTCTTGTTAGCATTAACATGTTTGAATAAGGAACACTTTTTGTTGCAGGGTCAACTCACATTTTGCACGCTTAGTGGGCCAAGACATTTTGGCAATACTGACATACGATTTTACCTTAAATACCCTCTAATTACTCAATGTATGTGACACGCACCACTCACTAGTTAACAAGATACTGATTGACCTTTCCCATTTCTGAATAATATCGGGAAATGTGTTGTTACAGTGCCCACTATTCATCACTATATGTAAGGGACACGTATCACTAATCGACAAGACACTCATTGACACTTTCCATTTCTGAATAATCTCAGGTAGTAACCGTGAAATCGGTTGTTACATCATTTGGACCTAACTGCATCAAAGGGTTGTACAATCTTTCATGTGCCGGTTTTCACGGATTTGTTTTCATAACCATTTGTTTGTTAGGACAGAGAAACAATGCCGATATCTGGAGTAGACAGAAGCCAATATTTACAGATGTTTCTATATGATTATTAAGTGCATTTCTGCCGGGACTGAAACTTTGTGCGGTTGTAGACAGAATGCCGATGTTTACAGAGGCCGATATTGCCAGAGTCCACTGTATTTCTGTCATGTGTGTTGCACAAAATTTATTGCCATATATCCTTTGAATGTTATGATGCATTTTGTTATGTATTACTGTACATAGAATTATTTAAGTACCACCTACAAAATGACTGAAAAAGGAAGTACCAGGCCATATCGTTTTGCTTCTGTGGTGATGTGGATGTCACATTGGCTGTTCTAATCAGGGTTTATTGTGATTTGATAACCTCAGACTGGTGCAGTCTGTTTTCTCCAAATTAGATGATGAACTGCAAAATTTTCGAACAGTCTGTTAAGTGCATATACCCAACAATATTGGCTGATTTCACATGTACCTTTGTGGGGGAAAAGGAAAGAAAAAGATCATGTTTAGGCCAGATCAGTTTTATTTCTTGTTTTACGGATCTGCCCGACACATTCTTTCAAGAATAAGAAAAAAATTTAAAATCAATTTTCCATGCTCTAAAAATGAAACCCCTAGCTATTTAATGATCAAAAAACTTACGAGAAATATGTCTTTCGTGATGCTATTTTATTCCTTCCTGCCTTCATGATTTCTGAGGACAAGAAATAAAACAAGGTCAAGCAGGGATTGACAGCATAACAGGGGTCGTCTCATGATATATAAAGGTGCAGTCGGATTAGTTACTCCTTGGAATTGCTTGGTACAAACTAGAGGTGAACTGTTGCATCCCATGTGACCAGTATCTTGATGGTCTTGTCAGCAACTTTTGTAATGCAAAGCTCTTATGCCTCCACATTTGGAACTTCTCATTTCATTTTGGAGTTGTAGCTTCCTAGTCCTGGCTTCAAATTCTGTGTGGTAGTCCTGGTTGGGCTTGGCTCAAAAGATGAAGTCACTGTCAGCATGAAGAATAATGTGTCATTCCTTTCACAGTTTTCAATGGTTTCATGTACCCACACCTCATTTTCATCATGTTTCTGCTTAATGTTTAGAAAGTCACAACTTTAGAAACTAAATTTCAGATTTTTCACACAAGATAGTCTTCTTGTAATTACTTTGCATTTTTTCACTGAAAATTTAGCTTTTTTTCTTTTCATTGCATATTTTCAAAAACGTTCAAAATGAAACAAAAATCCAGAAATCCACAACAATGCCTCAAGTCTGACCCAAACACATGCAAATGTTGCCTTAGGTTGTATTTTAACCATTCAATCACATTTAGTTTGAAGGTATTTCTTCAAGTGTTGTGTCCATATTTCTGAAAAGTGTCTAATTTTTCACCTCAAATTGTTTTGTTTTGCTATTGACCTGCGGGACTTACTCCCACTGATGGTCAGCTTACTTACGCTTTAGAAGACGCAGCAAAAGCTGTAAAGGCATGTTTCAAGTCAAGGCATGTGTTAAGGCACATAATAATGCCTTAAAATGTGCTTTCTCTTTCTGCTTCACACTGAAAGAAATATACACTTAACAAATCATATGAGTAGTATATCTTGTCCATCGACGACAACCTAGATCTTGTTGCATGTGCTGGACATGTTTGCCCTCTACCTGCTGTTGTGCATTCATCTGTTAACTTTACTTCTACCCATAGCAATGTGACATGTAATTTTCCAATGATGGGTATAAAAAACAGACAGCAGATATTCTTGGGTACATTGACATTTACTGGTGGGACTACTTGTATTCATGATTTTGACCTGTTCTGCAGTTCCATGTCCTAATGTAGAGACAGATGAAATGTAGCATGTATATTACAACCTCAACATGTCGGAAATAATTGTATGCAGTTCAGTCACCAGTTTTATCCACAGAAGCCATTCCAACTTTGAGAGCAAACAATTCACAAGTGAACCAACTTTGCTGATGAAGTGCCTTTTACTTATGATATAATGTAGATATGAATTACATCATTTGCAATGAATTGCTTGCATGAAGCATCAACAGTGATGCATTTGTTTTTAAATGTGCTCCGTCCGTCTGTCTGTCCTTCCGTGCATATTTATCTTTTCAGGAGCTGAACTTGAACACCTTTTAAATATTGCTTCACCAGTTGCTCCACAAGTTTGACGTAGACTGAAATTGGTGGTATTGCTCTTTTCCGGGGCAGAACTCGAAAACTGTTCACTATTTCTTCACCAACCTTGACATAGATTGGTCTAGTGGTGTACTGGTGCCATATAATAGTTTGGATATTCTGAATAAAATATTTTTGTCTTTTCCATGGCAACAAGATTGACTTAGACTGAAATTGGTGGTAGTGCTCTTTCCCAGAGCAGAACTCTTAAAACCATTCAATGTTTCTTCACAAACTTGGCATATAGATAGATCTGGTGGTGTACTGGGACCTTTTGGTAGTTTTGGAATTCTTAATAAAACTTTTGGCATCTGTATGTCAACAGCTTAGATTTAGACTGAAATTGTTAGCAGTACTCTTTTTCCAGAGTAGAACTCTAAAACTGTTCTCTATTTCTTCAGTAAACATTGCAAATAGCTTGGTCCAGTGGTGTACTGATACTCTTTTGATAATTTTAATTCTGATTAAAATATTCGTGGTTTTTTTTAGCAACAAGTTTGACTTTGACTAAAATTGGTCAGTTGTGCTCCTTTCAGTAGCAGAACTTCAAAAACTTTTCACTGCTCTCCTCCCACTCAATATGCATACCAAAAACATTTGGCATAATCATAACTTGTAGAGATATTCGTGAAGGATACTTTGCCATTGATGACTTTGTCTTCTTGTTGTGTCTTTTCACTCTTGGCAAATTATGAATTATGGTATTCATATTTCAATCAGACATTAGGATCAAAATGTATCTTATTTACGTACTTTGAAAAGTACATTCGTGTTGAGAATCCATGAAACAAATTTCTGTCTTGTTAAGTTCAGAAATCATCAGCTGCACGTCACCATCACCATTTGTATCCAACATTCCATCCCTTAGTCAGCAGATGTTCCTAATAAAGCCCAGGTCAGGGAATATACCCTGTTCAACATGAGTGGCCTTACTCAGGGGATTGGACATTTCTCATGAAATATGTACTGTGATGTTGCCAAAGTTCATATAAAAAGAATATTGATGTGCCCAAATCCTTAAAACATTCTATGATTGTACATTCTTGTTAAATCATTGTTTTCATTGTGTACATACAAGCATGAAAAGGGACATTATTTATCAGTGTTTAAAACATGTAAAAAAAATAAAAATAATTTGAATAAAAGATTTTAAATTGTAACATTTCATCAGATGTTATTGTCCAATATGAAAACTTGAACACCTGCTAAAAAGCAGGAAAGTTTGGCAGGTTACATGCCCTCAATGAATGCTCTACGGAACATTAAGCGTTTTGGTCCATGTTTCATCTCAAGGGCAGCCATGCTGTCCTCGTCTGTGCCTAGCAATATCTCATCATCTTTCTGACTCCAGGCTGGGTACCCTGCAGATGCACAAACGTATTTGTTAATACAAACAAGTCTCATTTAATCTTGTGCAAAGCTTGTTTGTGATGTAACTAGTTACTACGATCATAAAATATGTATTATTTCATAGACATGTAATCCAAAAATTATTGGCATCCCAAAGATATAACTTATGCCAAAGACCCTAAGAGTCGACAAAGAAAACCATAGAACAAAACATGCTTTAAAACACACTGTTTAAATATTTGAACATTAAAGGTGCTTACAGATATGTCCACCAACATTCAAGGACGTTTCAAGGTGTAGTTTCTAAATTCTGCAAACTCTCTTTTACTCTGATGCCTAATGAACACTGTCCATAAAACATTTTCCACCAATACATATTTTCAAAACCAATGTGAAATACCTTCAGTCTGCATTAACACTTCAACATTTATAAACAATAAACAAGCATCCATTAATTTGCACCATATCAAGTGAGTGAGTTTAGCTTTACATCTCTTTTATCAATATTCCAGCAAAATCACAGGGGGGTACACTGTATCTCTGTGATGAGTCGAACCCACAAATTCAAAGTTTTTATACTATTGATATAATTTTAAATACATTCAAGTCCTTATCAAGCCTTATGTTTCTTGGAAACTCCTATCGAACTTTCATGTTTCCAAATCTCTATTACTGCTACACTTCAAGCTTCAAATTTTATGGGGGTGGTGAGGTAGCCTAGTGGTTAAAGCGTTCACTTGTCATGCCTAAGACCCGGGTTTGATTCCCCACATGGGTACAATGTGTGAAGCCCATTTTCACTCCCTCGCTCAAATTTTATATTTCCTCAAAGATCACACATGGATTTTACCAATATGCTCAGGGTTGTTTATGGCATATAGCCAGATAAGTTGAAATTGCATGTGGTCGATGTTTGAAGTTGTGTAGAGCACACTGCCATTAGCAGACAGGCAGACAGACACACAGGTTTAAAAAAAACCCCAGATACTGAGTTTTGTCTGTGACAGAGGTAACGAGTAGATTATTTACTAGTTTGTGTACACATCCAAGAATAGACTACTACTGCTCACAACCTCCCTCCAGGCATACCGCTTCAAGCTGCTAGAAGCTGTTCACTTCGCATGAGCTATATTCACAACACAGCACAGCTGGTGAACCCACTTTTCACGTCAGATGGGGTGAAGTAAGTGAATCTTTGAACTCCAGTTTCGAGGGATTTTTTTTGCATTGCGTTAGTTTTCAACTTAACAACTATTGCAACAGTTTGTGATGTCATTTGTACAGTTTGTATGAAATAAAAACAAGTTGAAGTAGTTTAAGTCTCTTTAAATAACTGACAAGAAAGTTGAAACCCGGGTAAAGTAAACAGTTAAAACACACATTTATTCTCATTCATAATTTAAGATTCTGAGTTGCAATGCATGTTTGCCTCCATGTTTGTTTAGAAGTGAGTCAGTTCAAACTGACTAGTCATGTGACATTCCACGGTTGCATTGTGGGAATGTAAACATTGCAAACATTACCATGTCTCTGTAAAATCTTGAGTCAAACATTTTATCCTTCGGACAACCTAAACGTAATGTTTCCACCAGTGATGTTAGCTGTGTGATGCAACTGCAAACCAAGAAACGGGATGCGATGAAGCAGTTTACTGTGGGAGGCTGTACGAGGCGATGGCAACTGACATCCATCATGACGTTGGTTGAATTGTGACGTAAAAAAAAGTTTGTTTAGGAGGGGGCAGACTGGAATGGCGCAGTGACATCAACACATTGTTACGTAATGTAAACAGTGCAGATTATTGTCTGATAAGATATTGTTGTCGCCTTTGATCTTTCACTGAAGCATCTCAGAAAGTAACTTAGCAACATGAGAGGTTAAAAAATCCCATCACCTGATGCCCGGGACAAGTCAATTTTCAGCTTGGGCAATCAAATAATGGTATCTTACTTGTCCATGGACTACTAGATAATTTCCACTTTTGGTTTAAAACTGCGAATAAACTTGGATTTCATTTCATGTCTGCTCATAATGTAGCTATTACATTTCGCAATAATAATTTAGAGCTATCGTTCTTTGAATTTACCACTCTTCAATAAATAGTCCAGTAAACATTAACATCAAACACTGTGTCATAAAATCAGAGCAAGTGGAAAATCAGTCAGGACAAGTTACTTTCTTGAAGTGACTTGCCCTGTGCCAAGTGGCTTTTAAAAAAGTTTGAACCCCTGAACATGTTGGGACCTGAGCACAAGGTGAGGCTTTACAGTTTAAAATAGGACCACCCTCTTAGACAACTATAGGCCCAGCAACACTACCTTCTGTGTCTGTGCCAAATCTAATCCAGTGCAGGGTATCCTCTTCACTGCCACTGTTGATGTACAGAGAGTACAGCACTTCTTGTAGTGTTAGACCCAACCTCTTGCCAAGTCTCTGAAAACACACATGCCAAAATATCCTCTAAATCAGAACATATAATCAGAGGATATTATATGAGTGCCCATGTCTGTGGGTGCATGACACAAGTGACTGAATGTTGGCATTTACTGAGTGACAGTGAGTGATATACTGATACTTAGGCATGAGTGTCATAAACATAGTATGATATAGGCACAATATGATATTCTGTTTATTATCGAAGTTGCCAAATTGAGGAAAATAAACCCAAATCTAATTTCGAACATTGGCTGGCTACCTGACATCACCACATGTAGAACACAACGTCACAGAAGAATGTGATGTCTATGATGTCACACTGCCATGACAAAGTGATATTTTGCCGTTGGACATTGTATGAAAAATACGAACCCCAATATTTTTGTCCTTGTAGGTAATAAATCATGAAATTAATGCATTGGTCAAATGAATTCAGTATTGACCACTGATCTGAATGCATCATAAAATTAATGTGAGATATCTTTGAATTGACGAAATTAAGTGTGTAGACTTGATGACATAGGTGTACACTTGAAATGAAATGTAGAACATTCAAAATAGTTCAAAATAGGGCATATTCATATATGTCAGGAGACATGACAAGGATGCAATCTGAAAGTACAAGACAAATCTTATATACCCAGTTGTAAACTGTACTGAACATCACTACACTGGTTACACATACTTTGGAAACTGTAAGATTATATGACCAGGGACTCCTTTCACAAAGCACTGTGGTGATCATGAGTCACTAAGCTATCCACAGTGCAGTGTTAAAGAATGGGAGTTACACTTAACCTCAGTTACGGTTTCTTCGTGAAAGAAGACTCTGTTTGCAAGAACAAAGGACTTTGTTGTTCAACAGTGCACTTAGCGATATTCTATGGCATTGGGTAAGACGGATGCACGCACACACATGAAGTAGTTTCCGAAATAATGACACAACATGGATCTTCTCCTACATGTTTCAATCTTGTATCTTCAGGGAGAAGTGATTTCAGGTAAACAGACTGTTATGACGTCATTTTTTCAGGTAAACAGACTGTTATATATACACTTATCTGGGAAGAAAATTTGTACTTATCAAAGAGGTCTGAAAGAAATCAAGATATTTCCCATCTTCACTAGTGAGTGATGTGCTTATGATCAACAAAATAAACAGCCTCCTTTGTGTATAATATGAAATGCATAACTTCTGTATGATATAATTGATGACACAACCTTTATACTGATCTTTACATTGACACTATTTCTGTTCATCCATCTTTTTAGCCAACCCTAACATCTGGATAAAATGCATAAAGTCAAAGATTGTTTAAATTTTTCATGATGTCAAATCATTACAAAAAGAGAGAGTTATTTTTATATGGCAAGGTGCAGGAATTGTTCAAACATGTAAAGAAACAAGTGTAAGGGGTTGTAGCCTGACATGTATTGCTATCAAGTTTTTCCTGATAGTCACTGAAGTTACATCATCTAACTATGACAATTACACCCGGTTACAAAAATGCCATGCAACAAACAATACAGGCCAAGCACTAAAAGATCACACTCTTCGCATAGATGCTCCATCTTCTGAGCAGCATAAAGGAACACAACTGGGCTATCGAGCTCCTCCCCAAAGAATGCACTGAATACTACCATGGACAAAGCAGTCATACCTTAAGATAGAGGCTTGTCTCTTCCACTGCCTGGAGCTGGTCGGATGCACTGTGGTCCTCCTCTGGAAAAGTGAGTGCGTGAGTTTAGTTTTATGCCACACTCAGCACTATTCCAATTACATGGCCTCTGTCTGTAAGTAATCCAGTCTGGACCAGACAATCCAGTTTATCAACAGCACGAGCATCGATCTACTCAGCTGGGAACTGATGACAAATGTCAACCTAGTCAGCGAGTCTGTGCACTCGATCCCATCAGTCACCTCTTATGACAAGCATGGGTCACTGAAGGCCGGTATTCTAACCTGGACCCTCACAGGTTCCCTCTGGAAGAAGGTACAGAGCTTGCTGGTCAACTAGCATGATACAAATGGTAGAAAATAGAGCTGTGACAAAATTTCGTAGTATCGATAATCGAGATACTTTTTCGGGCGATAAATGTATCGAAATGTTTTCCCATATCATGATATGTATCGTTGGCATTAAAATTGTTTATTTTCATTAACAATTGATGGTTATGTCCAAATTTCCACTGACACTTGATATCAAAATATATGGTTTTAAAAAAAATAACTAGGAATAGCATCCAGGATATTGCGATACGTATCGTATTGTGAATTTTCTGTATTGTCACACCTCTAGAAGAAAAATACATGCTCCTTCTGTAAATACTCTGCAGTGTAGTCCCAGTTGTTAACCAACAAACCAAGTCAAGAGGGATGCCTGTGAGTACTACAATCCATGAGGGCTCGCACATAAATACTGCACTGCTGACTAACTCCCTCTAAACATTTTAGTCATTACCTTTGTGACACAGATATCGTTTCCACTTTGGTGTATACACATTGCTACTTCTCCTCAAAACATGGAGGTTTCTTCTCGCACATTCACCTGCTCCGGTGGCTTGGAGCCAATTACAGTTAATATGTTCTGTTGTGTTGTCTGTACAGTTAGAAGATTTGAAAAGATGGCACTCAGGGTGAGAAGTGTTAAGCTTGTGTGTTACCTTGAGACTGTTGTGATTCTGTGTCACAGTCCTCCAGCCTCCACCTCAAGTTGTTGTAACACATCTTCTTATAGTCTGGAACAAGAAAATCATGGTGCTTTGTGCTAGTACGTAATGTATCATCAGATGACAATACTCTAGGAACATAGCGCTCTAACATACTCATGTTATCAGTCAACATGTCATGTGTGTTTCCGTAAGTTAACAGTACACAGCAACTTCCCTGTTACCATCCCTCACAATAATGTAAGTCCCAGGGTCCATGGATGACACCCTGCATTACCAGTATGACACCCGCATTATACATAACATGGATTATGAGCCAAGTATTATTGTACTTTCCTTGCACACTGCATAACTGCTGTTAAACATATTTTAAAGTCTTGTATTGGATGTCTAACATGTCACTGAGTGATTGTGTTTAGTTTGTAAATAGGTCTGTAAATATTCGAGTCTGGGGACCAGGCAATCCAGTGATCAACATCATACGCATCTATCTGTGCAAGTGGAAACCGATGACGTGACAATCAAGTCAGTGAGTCTGATCACCAGATCCCACATTAGTCACCTCTTATGACAGGCATAGACCCCTTTTGTGGCAAGCATGGGTTGCTAAAGACCCATTCTATCCCGATCTTCACAGGTCGTCTGTGAACGAGTATTGTTTTATGCCATCTTTATCGAATGCTTTAAACCACTATGCTACCCCACCACCCCTTTAGCATCAGAGGTACCAACAAACGTAAATGTATAAAGGAAACTGGCAATCAAACATCACTAGACACAACAATACAATTTGAATTGTAGTTGCTGTATATGCAAGGCATTGTAATATATGTGAACATAAAGATTACCATGTGCATTTGTATTGTCAACTAAGCTGGGAATAGTAATCAGCTGTGAACAAATGTTTTGAAAAAGTCAACCAGTGATTCAGGATTAGCATGTGACCTTAGTCGAGGAAGGTTATATTACCATGTGTTTTCAGAAGTCAGTGTTCACTTGCACTACAGTGAGGTGTTTTTCATTACAGAAAAACTCTAATATATGGATGATGGCATGTGTTTATGATAAAACTGTCTTTTTAAGTTCGTGTGACGTTTCACTACGTGTATGAAATCATTGAGAAGTTAAAGATTGTAATTTTTTTTTTTTTCCCACTCATTACTCATGTATTAAATGTGAATATTAGGAGAACTCCAGATTCAAAGACAGGTGAACAGCTAATATTTTTTCATGTTACCATGGGCACCAATGCAGGCTTCAACGGCGGGGAATACTACTGATAAAATAAGTTAGAAAGTCATAGTCCATGCTGTCCCAATATCAAACCATATCTTCTTTCATTTCAGCAATATTTGTCAGATTTTTCTTACTGACACTTTCCTTCATAAGTCCTAAACATTTTCTACTGGATTTAGGTCAGGGCTATGGCTTGGCTAATGTAATAATGTTATAGTTTGGGTCTGAAACCAGGTCTGTGAATGTTTTGAACAATGTTTTGGGTGCTGGAAAATCCAAAATTTGCATAGAACATGTGAGCAAATGGAAGTAAATTACCCTTGAGATATGCCACCCCACATGTACTTTCGGTCTGTACTTTGGGCGTTCATACACAGATTTTTTAGTGTGTTTGATCCAGAATTTCAGAGTATCAGGACACAGCCACACAGGACTTTCATCTGAGAAAATCGCACTGTCCAAGTTAACATTTGTATGTGAAGCACCAGTTCAACCTTCATTCCTTACGTTCAGGTGTCATGATCGGTGATGGAATTCCTCAAATTTTCTGCTGGCAGCTCAGTTCTAATTGTCTCCTTACAGACAGCCACAGTGCCTCCATCAGTCATATCCAGCCTTAAGTTTTCTAAACTCCTTCGTTTGTTTTAGAAACAAGAACACCAAGTTGCTTCCTGTCAGTCAACTTTTTGAGCCTATCTGCACCTCCCTAGTGCTCAATATCATATCCATTTGCAATATATTTTCAAAACATGATAAACATAAGGACATAAGGATGCCTGTTCTACTTGAAATCACTCAGTTGATATACTGATCTGATGTCCTTCTCTAAAAGTCTAAAATCAACTTCCTCTTCTCTAAATTATCCATACTGAGCATCACTGAAAATGTCTGCGAAGGGGATAACTCTTCACAACTAATGATAAGGATTAACAAAGTTGTCTCTCTTGAATGAAACCAAGCACTAGATAGCTGGTCAAGGTTGTTTATGTACGTGAAATCCAGTTAGAAACATTCCTAAAATTCTCAATAATGTCTGGTCATTCTACACATCTGTAACGAATTACTGTGGTTATTTCTTAGATGATTAACATGAATACAATAGTACAGGATGATACACTATTTCCAGTGACGGAAATGATCTCTTGGGAAATTGTCTGATTGGGAGACATTGGTCACAGTGCTGCTTAAACGAGACCATGACATCCCCAAGGTCATCATTGTGAGGGATAACTGCTCGATTATGAGTGTTTGTCGACAATACTCACATGTGTCTGTTCATGTTTAATGTAAGTATCCATATGTCTAAACGAGTGATTATTAGATTACCTGGGTCTGTGTCAGGGGTTGCTCTGCTGGCTAAGTTGTGGGGATGTCGAAAGCTCACCTCATCATCAGTTGAGTCAGTCTGTTCAAGATAAACAGCATCATAACAATCACTCCTACATGGATTGTATGAAACAAGAAAACAACCCTTATACAGACTTAAATAGCATCCAGTATTACCAAAGTCTTCAACAAGAAAGTGATAAACTAAACTGACTAGCTAATCATGATAGGCTGATTTAGATAACTCAAGATCCTTCAATAAAAATGATTCATTCCTAAACAATAGCTATTATTTACAGTGTTCACGAATAGTTTCTGACCCTCTGACAAATCCTGCAGATTTGGCAACGGTGAGACAAAAGTCCCCAACCTGCTGACCTCAGTGTCTGACTGAATATATCACAATAAGTTTGTCTGAAGTTGTTATTTGTGGCATATATGGCACTTGTTTACTGTGTATAAATTTTATTAAAATCTAAATATTTTAGATATTTAAATACTTACCTTACCATAGGTCTTATGCATATTACCTCTAGCTCTGCTAAACGAGATCAGACAGTCGTTGATTCGCCATCCCCTCGATGGCTACCTCATGTAATCTACGAATGTAGTCACGGAAGTGATGTGATCTCTCCACTCGCGCGAGAGCGCAGAATCAAAAATTCACTTTTACCGTAAACCTGAAAGTCCGAAGTGTCCAAAGTGGGGAGGAGCATCCAGCGTTGGGAGGGAGTCATCGCCCTATGGTAAGGTAAGTATTTAAATATCCAAAATATTTAGATTTTAATAAATTTTTAACTTACCTTACCATAGGTCTTATGCATATGGCTTCGACAGATGGATGGTGGTGTGGACTCTGGCGGACCATCCCTCAGCAAACAGTGCACATGCATTAGGAGAACTCGGAAACCAATGCCAACGGTCTCAGGATAATACCTGGAACAGGACAAAGAGAACCCGATAGAACTCCAAAGAAAAACCGACGTACCCTGGGGGTGAGGTTAATCTTAAGACCAATGGTAAGTAACAGTGTAGTTACCTAATGGGCGGACGGTCGGGTAAGTTGCTGAGCAACCACCAGTGGACCAAATGACTGTAACCCCTCCATGTCTTCAACTGCCAAGTCCCTAAAGTAGTGGGAAGCGAAGACAGTTGACGACTTCCAGAAACAGCCCTCCATGATCTGTGTTACCGTGCAGTTTCGATGGAGGGCCATTGTAGACGCCAAAGCCCTGATCTCGTGCGGGTTACTTGCTACCGGATGAGGCAGGTGCTTGTCGTCATAGGCCACCAGGATTGTCGATCCGAGCCAGAGGGCAATAGTATTCCTGTTTACTTCGCCTTTGCAGGTCGAGGCAAAGGGAATGAATAACCTTTTGCGGGATCGTCTCCTAGAGGCTGACCTTTTAATATAGCATCTCAGAGCCCTGACTGGACATAACAGCTCCTCCTCCAAGTCATGACGACCCAAGACCGTAGACAAAGGAGGGATGGAAAATAATCTGTTGGGCTGTCCGGGAAGCTGGTTCTTAGCCACAAAATCCCAAAGCAAACCCAAATGAACACGTCCGTGCCTTGACTGTTCAAAGCGGATCTGAGTAACTTCAAGAGCATGGATCTCGCTGACTCTAGCCGCTGTTGCCAAAGATAGTAAGAAAGCCGTCTTCTTGGAGAGATGTTCGAAAGAGGCTTCCTCTAACGGCTCATACGGCGGACCTCGGAGATGTTAAAGGACGACATTAAGATCCCAAGCTGGAGGACGGAACTTGGCCTTCTGTTCTTCCAGCTTGAAAGCTTTGAGAAGCGCAATAAGTTCCGGCACCTTGGAGATCTGTGCATCTGACTTGATAGCAAGGACAGAATTCAGTGCTGACAAATAGGTGCCTAAGGTGCTGCCTCTGAGATGTCTAGAGTTCTGTAGAAAAAGAAGGAACTGTGCCACAAACTGAGGGGATGCTGCCATGGGATCTTGAGACCTTTGTGCGCAAAAATTCTCGAACGAGCGCCATTTGTCGTCATATAAAGATCGGGTAGAAACTCTATGTGCGCGAGCTACAACGCTTGCTACACGCATAGAGTAGCCCTTAGCCTTTAACGCCCTCTGCAAATGACCCATGCGTGAAGATGAAAACGTAGTGGATCCGGATGCAGTTGTCGACTGTGTGGATGTCGAAGAAGATGCAACCACTCTGGAAGTTTGTATGGGTCTCCGCTGGAGAGCCGTCGAAGGTCGGGAAACCAAGACCTGGCCGGCCACCAGGGCACGACCAAAAGCAGTCGGAGGTTCTGCGTCAGTCTGATTTTGGCGACTACGTCTGTAAGAAGGACTGGATGAGGGAACGCGTACGCGTCCAGACCTTCCCATGACAGAGACATCGCGTCGACAGCCCATGCCTGCGGATCCGGCACGGGAGACACATACGTTGGTAACTGGTGATTGAAGCTGGTGGCAAAGAGATCTACCAGTGGTCTCCCGAGTTGACAGCAGATCTGGCGAAATGCGTCCGGATGGAGCATCCACTCCGTCGGGGATGGTTAGCCGGGGCGCAACAGGCGTCTGCCAGAATGTTTTTTGCAACCGGGAATGTGACGAGCCGCGATCTGATCCACAAGTTGTTTGGATCTGGTTGTACCCTGATTGCGAATCACCCACACGACCAGAAGCCTGGAGTCTGTTAGAAACGGTAACCAATGGCGGACTGCTAGGATGACTGCCTGCATCTCCAGGTTGTTGATATGCCACTCCCTTTCGACGTCTGACCACAGCCCTGAGGTTGTCTGGTCGTTCAAGTGAGCACCCCATCCCAGGAGGGATGCGTCTACAAACAACTCGTGGTCGTGTTTGAAGCTTGTCAAACAAACACCGGCGCAGACGTTCCACTCTACCGTCCACCACCTGAGGTATCGATGCAAGTGCGGTGGTAGAAGAAATGATGACTGGAGGTCGTTCTCTCGAATAAATGGTAATAGGAACCTCTGAAGTGGGCGCAGCATAAGCCGTCCTCTGAGGGTGAGGTCTTGCGCGACGTCAACAGACCCAACAGAGACTGCCACTCTCTGAGGGTTAGAGGTAGGGACAGAGCTTGATCTGTAAAGGCGAGAATCTTCTGCCATCGATCGGGAGGGACCCTGACAAGATTGAGCCGGGTCAGGAACAACCCCCCGATGAATGTTAACTCCTGCGTTGGCTCTAGTTGCGACTTCTCGGTATTGATGATCCATCCCAACTGATGTAACAGGCGTGTGGAGAAGTCAAGTTGTTTGCGTAGCAACTGAGGATTGCAGTGATTCAGAAAACAATCGTCGATGTAAGGATCGAAGTCTATCCCCTGAAGGTGCAGGAATCGGGTGACCGGCAGCATGATCCGTGTGAAAAGCCACAGGGCCATAGAAATTCCAAACGGCAGTACCCGCCATTGGTAGTGTACCCCGTTGAATATGAACCGCAGGAACTTCCTGTGACGTGGGAAAATAGGAACGTGCAGGTAAGCATCTTGTAAATCTAGGCTGGCCATCCAAGCTCTGGGTGACAACTTGGCTCGGATCTGATCCAGTGATGTCATTTGGAAATGCGGGGGCTCGGCTATATACAGGCTGTTGAAAGTCGCCATGTTGTGAATCATCCGCATTTTGGTGGAGCCTTTCTTGGGTACCAGGAAGATGGGTGAACAGAACCCCGGGGAGTGATGGGGTTCTGGCACTATCTCTATAGCACTTTTGGTTAACAAAATGTTGATGTTTTCTAGTATAAGTACCTGTTGATCTATTGAGTACACTCGTGACTGGGGAGTGGTAGTCAACGGCGGAGCTCCGGCTAGTGGCAACTTGTAGCCGGTTCTCAGGATCTTGCAAACAAACGGGTCTTCCAGGAATGTCCAAATGGCCCAAAAGACCCCTAGTCTCCCACCTACAGGGGTCAGATGAACTGGTACGACTGGGGGTGGGAGAACCCAGTCGTATTTGTCCATGGCTTCAGCGGCCGGAGTAGGGGCGCCTGCCCCTACCTCGACCGGATGTAGAGGGCACATCCCTGCCACGTTCTTGGGGTTTACGCTGCACTTCTGAGTTCTTAGTACGACCTCATCCCCTCCCAAACGAGGAACGGATAGACTCTCTTCTGGGCACATATCTTTTCTTGGCACTTCCCCTGGCTCGGCCACGAAAAGCAGAACCCAAGGCCTCAAAGGTTGATAATACCACTTCCGTGTTTGTGAGTTCGGCGTGTTGTTTATACACCGTCGGAATCTTTTCGTCAAAGAGGAACTCAGACGTAAATGGCATACGAAGTAGCTGTCGTTTAAATTCCTCTTGCCAGGTGCAAGCCTCCAGAAAACCAGATCGGCACATAGTTGTTGTCATGGCTAGCGCCGCGCGTAAATGTCCAAGCAGGTCATGTAGTACTTTGCCTTGCCAAGCAAATATGGTAGTTAAATGATCCACCCTCGAGGCATTATCCTCCGATAAATCCATGGCTGCAGCGGAGGTGGCAGACGCAAGCGCTGAGATAGGTTTAAGCATGCGCTTCAGTTCCGTGTCAATAGCTGCTAGCTTTGAATCCTGAACTCTGTAAGATGACGAAGTAGAGCTTGATAACCTCTTGATAGAGTCGTCTTGCACAGCCCCGTTGTCGGCAAAATCCAGACTGTGAACTTTATAGTCTGATTTCTTAGACTTGGACGCTTTAATAGTAGGATTTAGGGATAATTTCGCAAAGTCCGAATCTAGTAAAGCTACAGCATCCGCCACCATGGGGTGAGGTGGAATGAGTAATTCGGGACACAGGTGAATCGCCGCCGGGTTGCTTGAATCAGAAGAAGGTGAAGGACAGTCCGGTAATCTATCGGCAATCCACTCAAGGACAGCAGTTAAGGGGAGATAGGTGCCATCATTATCATCCTCATTGCCAGGATCCTCCTCGTAATCTGGACAAAAGAACTGTTCCTCGTGAAACAGAGGTTGATTCCCGTCGCTGATTAGAGTTGGAGGCAGAATTCTTAGTATTAAATTCCTTGCAGGAAGTCCGCGGTGGTTCTGGCGATCGCGAACGCTGGGATCTAGAGAGACGCCGCGGCGATCTTGAACGGGACCGCACCCTACGTCTACTTCTGGTACGTGAGTCTTCCTCTAAAGAGTGCCTTGGAGATCAGGAGCCAGACCAGGAGCGCCGGCGCCGGCCACGATGAGGAGAGCCGGAGAGTCGACCCCTCGGGGACTTGGAGCGAGACCTGCGCCGGGAATGCTCAGCCTCCAAGCGCTGAGAGCATTCTTCATCCAACTGGCGCTGTAACACTTCTTCTCTAGAAAGTGTATGAGACACCCTGGGTATCCGATAAGGAGTAGACACAGGAGCAGGGTCCGGTAACAACGTTGGCGCTGGTGTTGGTATAGGCGCTGGTGTCGGAATAGGCGCTGGTGTCGAGATAAGCGCTGACGAAAACACAGGTGCAGACATAATCAAAGGCGCCGGGACAGGCAGTGGCGCTGGTACAGGTAACGGCGCTGGCGTAAGTCTAGGCGCTGACGATGGTGAGGGTGCTGACGACGAGGTAGGGAGTACAGCAGCGCCAGGCGTCAAAAGAGACCGCAGAAGCCTCTGAACTTCAGGGTGGGATAGGGCATCAGGGTGAGATAGGTCTACAAAAGCGTCTGAACACGTAGGCTCTGGAGACGAGCACGCCGGCGTAATAGATGAGCGTCCCACACTAGGCGTCGATACTGGTACTGAAGGCGGTGGTAGATCCTGGTCGTCATGCAAGGATCCCAGGGAAGACGCTGGCGACGACATTCTTCTTTTACATTGCATAAAACGCTTCCTCCGAACCGCCAAAAAGGTCTTGAAATCTGCCAGAGATAACGCCTGACAGTGTAGGCACCGATTATCAATGGAGCAAACAGCGGACGCACAATCTGGACACCAGGGATGTGGGTCTTTGGCTGACTTCTGCCCCTTGCAGATAGTACAAAAGTGTCGAGTCATACACAAAACTGTAACAGACAAGAAACCAACATTTGACGACAGGTTGACACAGTGCCAGGAGGAAAACCCCCTACATAAAAAATGTAGAAAGTAATTGCACCCCTACATAAAAAATAGGCACACCCGAAAGTGCGGGGCAGCGAAAACGACAACCAAAATGGCTGCCTTCGATACGCTGCATTCAATGGCAGAAAAAAGGTACGAAAAGTACCAAAATCACAAGTAAAATGACCAAGCATGGACAAATACATGAAGGGCAAACAACCAGCAAGATGAACTACCCCCATGGACGCCATGCCGTTCTCACACATGACACGGACAAACCCATGCCTGAGTGAGAAAACACAACACGAGGTAGCAAGGTAAGTGTAATTAAATACTTGTTGACTTGACATACATAAAGAGGGGATACAAACCATGCCATCGAGGGGATGGCGAATCAACGACTGTCTGATCTCGTTTAGCGGAGCTAGAGGTAATATGCATAAGACCTATGGTAAGGTAAGTTAAAAATTATATTTATAACGTTTGTCATTATATAATATATAATTTCAAAGCCAATTATGAGAAATGTTAAATCTGAAATGTGTGTTTAATTTTATTCTTTGGGTCCTGTGAATTTTCAGTGGGTCAGACAGACACCTGAAACTTACAGGACCCAATGTCCTGTTACTTTAAAACACCATTCGTAGACACTGTATTTATTTTTAACGCTTTGTCAGTACTTTGATTTGACCACTGTATGATGGTAGCTGTGATCCATCAACAGGATGCATCAGAATATAGTCCATAATGCCTTTCTTCAGGTTAGGACCAAGATGGCCAACACCTATTGGTCATGGCATCGGAACCTTCTCATGGTCATAAAGGTAATATACATGTTATTACATCCCTGAAGCACCAAATCAAAGTATGGTGTTTGTAGAGGTTGCTAGTTAGACATAATCTGGAAAAATACCTGTGAACAGACAGGCATCTGAACTGAATGATCATGTAACAATAAAGGTTTGAAGCATGACTGTGTGAATGGCATGACTTACATCTATTTACACGCACCTATCAGAATTCCCTTGAACTAAGTTCAGCAATTTTTAAGCTTAGAGCTTGCAACTATTACAAAGATATCATACAACAGGTCACAAATGTTACTAAAGGGATGTCTTGTGATTATACATAACATAATTGCAAAATAACAAACGCCGATGGGAACCATCTGGGTAAGAGCAGGTTTAAGTACACAGAAGCTGCTACTTTGGAAGCAACATCTTAATGGAGACCAAACATGCTCTCTGTTCTCGTTCCCGATCCACATAACTAAATCAGTATGCATGGAGCTTTGCAAATTTAACCCTTGTTTTCAATCCAAGAAAGGTAAAGTGTGATAAATGTCTCTCAGTTACTTTTGTTAACTGTTACCTGTTGTGTGTTATCCTAATTATTATTACTCTTCTCTAGGAAATGGCAGATATATATACTACTGTCTGCACTGGGTAATCAGGTAGATATGAGATTGTGTGAAAACAAGACAGACTGTACTGATCAATACAAACCTCTTCATCATTCGCCTCTCTGTCAGTGCCTGATCTCTTTCTGTTCCCAGTCTGTGGAGTGTTCTCTCCATGAGTCTTGTGGTGACTGGTCTGCTTTTGGAAGACCTCCATATCACTGTTTTCATGATCTACACACTCAGTATCCATCGCGGTTTGAAGAAGGTTCTTGTCAAATTCATCTACTTCTTCTGATGAGTCGGAGTGGTTCTGTGTATTCTTATTGACATTCAGAGAAAAGTAAGGAGATCTGCCTTTGAGAGTTGTGGGGGGTTTACAAAGGGATCGAGCTTTGGCTGTACCTGAGCTTCCTGTTCTTATTTCAGATGGACAGGTTGTAGATTCTTTTGCTGGGGATGAATAAATAGTCTTTGCATTGCACTCTTTCAGAATACTCTGAGATTGTTCCATGTTGCCTTCAGTTTGAAGTACAGGTTTTGGGGGTCTGTTCATGGGTAATGATTTTCTTGTGCTGCTCACCAGAACCGATGTCCTTGGGCTGGAAACCTTGGTTGATGTCACAGGACTTTTAATTGGGGATGTTTCAGACCGGTTGGCTGGAATGAGAGGATTTCATTAAAAGTTCCGTCATCACCAATTACGTCATTAGCATGTACATATGAATCTTGTGTTCAATTAAATTAATTCCAAAGAAAATTCTAATTTGTAAATTTTACTGACATTTACTTGCAGATTTTGAAGGAGGTGTAGTTATTATTTAACAATGAACTCAGCAATATTCAAGTTGTTTCGCATCAGTCTGTAAATAATAGAGTCTGGACCAGACAATCAATGACAACATCACGAGCATCGACCTACGTGATTGGAATGTGTCTATGAGCCCAATCTAGTTAGTTATGACAAGAATGGGTTGCTGAAGACCAGTTCTAGCCCATGTTTGAAGCAGGTGTAACTAACTTCATGTGTACACCAGGGAACATCAGCTTAATGTGCAATGAGATGACACGCAGTTTGTTTGCAAAGCGGGAAAACCTAATAACAGTTAGATCCTGGCATGACAGGACGACAACTGGGAAAACGATGCCAGTAAGCGAGCTTAGTTTTACACTGCACTCAACAATATTCCCATTAAATGGCAGTGGTCTGTACGTAACTGAGTCTCGACCAGGCAATCCAGTGATCAACATCATGAGCATCGATCTGTGCAAATGGAAACCAATGAAGTATCAACCACTTCTGAACCTCTAAGATGCCTCTTGTTACAACAAGTAAGGGATACAGAAGATCAGTTCTAACCTGGACCGTCAAAGGCTGAAAAACCAAGATAGGGGATAATCCTCTACTGTTTTCACTGAACTGATTAGAGGTCACATGCAACCAAAAAATCAAACATAACTAAAACACAATTATCACTTATTCATGACATATAATATGCATTGCTGCTTGTGAAAAAACAAATGAACAAAATTATAAGCTTACAATTGCGATTCAAAAGTGCAATATTTTGTTCTTGGGCTTACTTCCCTCAAAACGAAGCCCTCGGGAGATCGAACCCAGTCATAGCGTGTGGGCGCGCACTCAAGTGTAACGACGGCTTCCGATTAGCTGATTCACTTAGCTGGCTCATTATGTGTACATTAAGATGATCTGTTTGTGGGCATTTTAGAAGGATGGTGAGTCATAAGAAAGTAAGATATTTTATGGATAACAACTTCTTTTATTGTACTTGATGTGTCGTTTCAGTATGGATACATTCACTGTTGTCAAACAAAATCACACACACTAGAAGAAGTTGTTATCAATAAAGAATGTACATAGAGATGTTGGATATTGTAAATACATGTTCTCTGAATTTGCGTTTGATTCAATTCAACTACTATTGAACTACTGCATGGCTGGAAACAGTCATTCATCCAAGTACAAAGCAGGACTTGAAACTGACAAGAGTTGGCACCAGTTTCCGTCAGATCCAGTCATACAAGCAAAATGGATGTAGTTTGTTTGCAACCCACAGACATAAAAACTTGCCATGTGTACAAGTATCACACCTGCCTAAATACATATTGAGGCAGAGACAGGACTTGTGTGCATGAGTTGTTTATGGCGTATATCCTGATAGGTGTTAAGTTCAAATTGCATGTGGTCAATGATTGAAGCTGTGTATTGCATACTGTCTTTAGCAGACAAGCAGGCAGACATATAGGTGTCAATAAACCAGACATTGAGCTTTCTCTGTGACAAAGGCTGCTTCCCACAATCAACACGCTTTCTATGTAACGAGTAGATTATTTACTTGTTCATGTACAGAACCAAGACTAGACTACTGCTCATATTCATACTCTAGGCGTGCATACTGTTTCAAGCTCCGCGAACCTATTCACTGTGCATGTGTTATGGGCACAATGCAGCACAGCAGTTGAAACCACTTTTCCCCCCAGTGCTGGGGTAAATTTAGTGAATCGTTTGAAATCCGATTTCGCTGGCTTTCTTTTAAACTTTATAGGTTGAATTGGCATTTTTGGTGATTTGTTTCAGTAAGTGCATAGTGAAAGGTAATCTGCAAAGATGTGTTATATGTTGCATGTGACCTTTAACTTGCTGAAATATGAGATAATGCCAACATGTTTGCTCAGTTTCACACTCATTCGCGGTCAGTCACCTTGGGCAGCATCAGCTGTGTTGCCTGTCAGTAAGGCTGTCCAGTGTTCGGGAAAGTTAGTGTATGTCTTGATGTTAGGCAGGATATACTTCAGGTAATGGGTCCTCATTGACTCAGCTGGGTGCTTGGAAACCTGGAAAACACAGAATTTCTTCCATGTAACATAAACATACATTCAATAACAGAATGCATTAAACAAGGCCAGCTGCGTCATGAGTGAGAGGAATCAGTGGAATGAGCGAGAAAGTGAGCAAGAGTTTAGTTTTATGCCATACTTAGCAAAATTCCGGCTATATGGTCTACTCCACTTGTTGATCTATGATTAAGTACCTCTCAGCAGAGGGGTATATATGACCCTAAATAGAACCATGTCAACTGTGTGAAATCTGGAAAGGTTTTGAAGTGGATCATTCAACCTAAGTGGATGTGTCAGTGGTATAGGAGTGAGTGAGTTTAGCTTGGCGCTGCACTCAGCAATATTCCAGCTATATGGCGGTCTGTAAATAATCAAGTCTGGACCAGACAATCTAATGATCAACAACATGAGCATCGATCTGCGCAATTGGGAACCGAAGACATGTGTCAACCAAGTCAGCGAGTATGACCACCCGATCCCGTTAGTCGCCTCTTACGACAAGCAGAGTCGCCTTTTATGGTAAGCATGGACTGCTGAAGGCCTATTCTACCCCACCAGATAGAGAACTGTCCTCTATTTCATCTACTGACCACTAATTGTGAACTTGTATTGGTAAAATTCAGGTGAATGTAGAGAGGTGGTTCAGTTAATGTTCAGTTAACTGCAGCAACTTCCCCCCCAAGAATAGACTAGGCCCCCAACATTTCCATGGAAACCAAGAAAATAAAAATGCCAAATATCTGCAAACAGCAAAAGGCTCCCCTTCAGGTTCTCTCCTCAGGGAATGGTAAAGGCAATGAGGGGGAAAAAAGGAAAGTTAAAAAAAAGCCCTCCAAAGTAATAATCCTACTAAATAATAAAAGTGTTTTACTTTCTGCAATTTATGAAATGTACATGGGGCAAAAAAAAAAAAAAAAAAAAAAATCAAAAACTATTTTTCTAGCATGTTTAAATTTTTGGCCCAAAAAGCACATTAGGATTTTATTTTGTGTGGGGGGAAAGTTAATATTTAACATTTTTCTTCTTATTCCTGAAAAATATGACCGGCAGATCTATAAAACAGGACATAAAATTGGTCTGGCTCAATGATTTGGAAGTTGACTCAGGCCAATTGCATCACCAGCCATGCTTATGCCTTCCTGGTTCCTAAGGTATGATTTATATTATCCTCACAGAGATCCCCCACAAAACGTTTTTGTCACAAAAATCACCCCAACGAGTTATTAAAAAGTATGTAATTTGAGTGTACCATGAAACAGCTGTTTTCATTTTGTGCCATGTTGGCACCTGTTGGTATGTTACAGATTACAGAATGGAACAAGTGCCAAGCATTCGAAATGTAATGGTAGACTAAAATCACTAAAGACCATTGTGACCTGTACCCTTCGGAACAGATGTTTGATAGGCATTTAGAAGTTGGTAGGGTGGGGACACTTGTTATGCTTATACAACTTCTTGATCATTTATACACAATGTGTGTATTACCCCATAAACTTTCTGTGTAAATAATAAAGACGTTGCATATCCATACCAAGTGTTCCTTCAGAATAGTCCGTACCCTATTCTGTTCTTTTCTGTAAATCTCGGTCCTGACTAGATACATTTCCACATCATGCAACAGTAGACACAGCACAAATGGTCAGCAGTCAGACTAACATTGTGGGTTCCCATCAAAATTTGCTTGTCTCGGTGATCTGACCAGCAGCAGTGATAGTCCACACCACAAGGTCTCCATAGTTACAAGATTTTGAACTGGTCAGGGCAATAAATTGAAAGGTGTAGCAAGTGATTATGACCCTACCTCAAAGAGTTCCATGTCTTGCCACACTTTCTTGCCATGCACCTCATTATAGCGACGTTCGCGCACCAGAAAGTCCACAATCTTCTTGTCATCTTCTCTGGTGTACTTCTGCCTCCTTGAAAAACAGAACATGTGAAAACATGGCAGCTCACGAATCAGTTTTCTGTTTAACCAGATACGTCAAGGTTTCTGACACACTACACTTTTAGAAACATACCCCTTTCCATGTCTATGGGTCGTGATGATATTACGGGCAGGTGACAAGTCATCATCACTTGGAGATGCTCTACCAGGAACACATCTAAAAAGACAATTTATCATCAATGATATACACATAAATCCATGAAACATACCATGCAGACTTAGCACTTAGCCTTACCAAAAACAAACTGGTTAGCGTTTTTAATTTGGGACAGACTGCTCTTATTTGTGAGCAGCACATTTTGAAAGAGTCACCAGGACTTCTCCACTCTGATTACAACCATTATATGTGCTGATGCAATGATCGTATCATCACTAGAAGTACACAAAACTCTATTACATTTTTTAGTGCATGTTTCTCTGCATGATTCACTGAATGAAGAATTCATGCAATTTATTTCACCATATCTCTGTTACAGAAACAGGTGAAAGTGATTTTGGCTGAAAATCAGGTAGGGGCCTGGGGACAGGCAGCCAAATGGGTTCAGGATCGATTGATTTGCATTTAAATCTGAGGATTTGCTGAAAATTGCCATCCCTGATATCAGCAGTATATTACATTACATATGAGTGAGTGAGTGAGTGAGTGAGTGAGTGAGTGAGTGAGTGAGTGAGCTGGGTTTTACACCGCTTTAAGCAATATCCCTACAAATATCATGGTGGGTGACACCAGAAATGAGCTTCACACATTGTATCCATGTGAGGAAGTTTATCCTGTGACGAAATGACACTTTAACCACTAAGTTAACCCAAGTGTCCAACATTACAAATGAAAGCAACCCACCCCCTCAACCCCCTGCCAATTTTCTTCCATACCCTGAGATTACCAGTCAAATACATGGTGACTTTATTAATTATTTATGCATTTTATGCATGTTTCTTCAATGTCTACAGTGCTATACCTGAACTTTGTCATATCGATGAACTTGTTCTCTTTGACACAACACCACACAAATTCTGACTTGATATATTCATCTGAAGTCACTGAGCCTCCTGGTTCCAGCAGTCTGCAATGTATGTGTAGAGTCCTCAGTAATTACAGGGATATTCTACAATATGGGATGGGTCACTCGCTTGCTTTCTTTACCTTTTGTACTAATTAATGTGTGCCTCGTCATGCTCCAATGTGCACAGTGACTTGGTTCGTTTCAGCTGTGTTTAACAGAACTTCAGCGAGTTTATTGCATCTGTCGGAATTTCACAATGAATGAATGAATGATAATAGGAATTATATGTGAATGAATGAAAGAATAAATGATACACCACGGCCATCCTGCCCGAAACATGTTAAAGATCGCAGAAGTATCGCTAGAACACATGTGTTAACATCAGTTATCCTTTTCAAAAAATCTTTGAGACATTTTTTTGTTATATTTTTTATTATTCATTTACAATTAATTAAGATATTTTATTGCACGTAGGAAACGGCATGGACATTAACAAAATGTTAACTGATACTGTCACACACCCCTCATAAACATTTAAAACTATCACAAAGCATTGTAAACATGTTTCAAGTTTTGTCAAATACTGAGATCAACAAGAAAGAAAGAAGTTATAGAGCTACAACCCTCAAGCATCACAAGCATCAACTGTGATCAGATCAGATCGGCGATGTTATATTTTTCACACACGTCACATACTCCCTAACAATTTTTCTAAAATCATAAAACTATCACTATTACTTGCATACACTTTTCACCTGATGGTATATTCCCCTCATAAAAATTAAAGGTGTCTGTGAAAGATGTTTTAGAATATTAACTAGAAACACTCAAACAATGCAGTGTCATATTTCAAAGGTGGATCAGATCAGATCAGTGATATGTCACTTTTTTCACACACCTCAAATACACCCAACATTCTTTTTTAGATTATGAAACTATCACTATTACTTGCAAACACATTCCACCTGATAGCATATTCTCCTCATAAGAATTAAAGGTGTTTGTGAAAGATGTTATTGAAGCAATAACTAGAAACACTCAACAATTCCATGCAGTATTTCAATAACAGATGAGAACAGATCAGCGATATGTCATATTTTTCACACACCTTAAACACCCTAACAATGTTTTTTCAATCATAAAACTATCATTACTAGTTGCAAATACCTTTCAACTAAAGGTATGTTTCCCTTGCAAAAATTAAACGAATGTGTGAAAGAAGTTTTAATCTACCCAATTTAGTCTCTTCACCGTGAATCGAGAATAGAAGCCAGTGATCTATAACAAACCAACTTGAAACTTTACTACAAATCTACTGTCCTAATACTGACACTAATAACAATTATTTGACTTGAATTGAAGAGACAAAATAGTTAAGTTAGCTTCTGCATGTAGCTTTCCAGTTGTCACAACACTCAGAGAATTTAATCAGCCGTTGAAAATGAGCCAGACTCAATCTTAAATACTAAGCTGCCGCCATAGTGGCTAAACTGGTTATGTAACGACCCTCTGTATATAGTTTCCCTGGTAATAATATAAAAAAACCCAAAAACAACCAAAAAACCCCAAAAACCCAAAAACCCCGACCAGGCATGTACTGTTGTTTCTTTACTGTGGCAGGTATTTGCCCTAGCCTAATGATTTAGTAAATATTCTTAACACCACATCAGCAATGCTGCAGCTATTTGCAGCTATCCCAAGCCATTCTAACTATTCTTGTGTTTAAATCATGTTGGAGTTCTTTATCTACACAAAACACGATCTAATTAAATTACAGAGATTTGAAAAGAAGTTGAAAGATTACTTTACTTTCTTACCAAATACTAAGATCACTTCCAAAATGACCCTTAATTATATAATAATAGATCCTTGACAATCAGTGACATCAAATACAACCACTTAACCATGCTGGTCCTAAGAACAAATTATTAGCTGCACATGACAGCATGCCAGTAAAGTTGTTCTTCTGTTTTCACACTAAATGTCTATTCTTATGTTTTCTTTTCTGTTTTACATTTTGGAGTTATGCAAAATGAAATGACCTACCAGTGAATGACATCACAGACAACCTGCCATGACTTCCATCATACACAAACGCAGCAGTGATGTTTAGGCCAGCCACATCCATGAAGTTGAAATTCATCACTATATAATTACAGATGATACTGTCACGTGATATCTGGGACATGTGGAAACAAATTTCAAATCCATGGTATTGAAATTATGAGCCTTGTTTACCTGTTTATATACCTGGTACATTATCTTGAACTTACTTGATGCAACTTCTTGTCTGTTTGCTTGATATACTTCCACCACCATGCTGTAAGGGAAGATGGAACATGAATGGTTTGGGGGAAGTGAAAACCTGTCCGATTTGTGTCAAGATAATCTGATGAAATTTACTGATTACTGTAACACTACAACAGTTTGGGCCAAACACTGTCCTGAGTCTACTAGCCTATCCATCTACATCCCTTCCAGTAGACTGCAAAACTAATGTATGGGCTGGCAAACACTCTGCTTACACTTAGGCTCCATGCTAATGGCAAAAGCTGCTGGCTCTTGAAATAATGTATGCAACAAAAGTTATTTGTGGAATAGATAGAAAATACTAAACTATGTCCCGTGTTATACCACATTTATTCATATATATGGTGTTACATGGGACAAAGAATAGTATTTTATTTATTACTAACCCAATATTAGCAAAATAATATTGAGCTAAGTCCTTCTTTCCTAAGAAGTCAATGAGTGTGGTGACACTCAGCTTTCCGTGAGTCAATTAAGGTCTAATACTACTGTGACAGAGGAATTAGCATTGTGACGTCATAACTGTAAAACACCTTGACGTCAAGGTTTACTACACAGGATTATTACACAATGTGTAATAACTTTGTAAAATTATTAAACAGTGACATAAACAGTGGTATCTTCAATGGATGAGCAATAAAATGAAATACCTATTAACATGACTAAAGTGTGCACACTAATTCACTCACAATAAGTAAGTGATGCCAGTTTTACATGACACTCAACAATGTTCCAGCAATATGGCAGTCTGGATCAAACAATCCAGTGATCAACCACTCGAGTATTGATCGACGCAAATGGGATGCAAGGACGTGTCAACCAAATCTGCGAGCCTCATCACTCTATTCCTTTAGTCACCTCATACAAGATAGGCACAATGAAGTGCACCTTTGATTCAGTTTCAGGTTGTACCACATAAGCAGCTCTTATCGGCTGCTTGATGCAAAGTTAGGCTAACAAACACCTGAATTTCTACCTTTATGCATTTTGGCAAAACACAAATGCTTAATACAATTTAAATAGTTCTGTAAAACCTACTTTGGACTAAAAGAGATACTTAATCTATATCTGAACTCGCTATATGCAACCTCACCATAAACTAACCTAAAATATTCTTACTTCTGAAGCTTGAAGATGGACAGGTAAGGATTATTACTCAACATGATACGAGTCTGTACCCCTCTTGCAGAAGAGAAAATATTAGAAATTAAATATACTTCAAAGTAAATGTTTTAAGAAATGAACAGTAGGTTTGATTTTTTGTTGGGTCAAAATTCATGTCTAATATGGTGGAGTTGTTTGAGGTCTGTTATAGATCAAGAACGTGTTCACAAGGGCATTAACTATATCTTCTTGGTGCAAACATGAGATATACACTAGCATAAAGAAATGCCCTGTAGGACAATCAGTAACTGGATCTGTCAATGACCAGTCAATATCAAAATTGTTTGCAGGGAGTGGTAGAGAGACATAGTTACTGTAGCTAGAGTTGGGGCAAATGGCAACAATGCACCCGGAAAAGTCTACACATACTTTAACAATTGGTTCCGAGAGCTGCTGCTTCACAGTTTTCACACTTAAACTATTGGTACCATTTCTGAATCCTAGTCTTTGGCCTTTATTTTATTTATGTCATTAGTCAAATTGTGTAAGGTTTACATATCTCTCTCAACAAATAATTACAACGTAATTTGATGAAAACTGCATCTGTTATAATCTTGTGAAAAAAGGTTTGCTTCAGTTTGCATTAACCAAATTAGCCAACAAAATAATACCCGTTTGACAATATTAATTATGCTGTTGGCTTACTTAGATATCTGAGCAAAGTTTGCAGCTTAATTCGACCCTTTGCATCCTTCCACAAATTAAGCCCTGTAAAGTGGATGACTGACTGAGTTGAGGTTTGGGCTGCTTTTAGCAATACTCCACCAACATCATGTAATGGCACACCAAAAGAGGGTTTCACACCTCATACTTATATGAGGAATCGAAAGTGGTCTTGGTGTCACGAGTGAATGCTCTTACCACTTTGGTTACCCTATCGCCCATAAAGTGCCTAACTCCCTAATGGAGACTTTGTGATTGTCAATACATCAGTATCACATGTGCAATTACAGTGAAGTACAGTTTCTGTATTTTGTCCACACACTATTTGACAACAAAAAAGGACAGTAAAAATATTCTTCACAGTAAGTAACATAACAGAAAAATTAAAGATAAAGTTATGAACCCCCCAAAACATTAACTTCTTTGGAAGGATGTCACACGGCCTATACAATAGCAAGTTTAAGTCAGGAAGGAGTTCCTTCTGTTACCCTATTTTCTTTTGTTTGCAGGATAACAGAGGTAACAAGTGGTTCAACCCTATATATTGTCCTTAATTTGGAGACTTTTCGATGTATTTGTGAGTCCTTCAGCAATTGTTGCGTCATGTCTTTGTAAGTTTCTAATAATTCAAGTAGATGTGAATTTATAAGTAATTTATTCTGTCAAGATTCCCTTCCGCCGCGTTATCTGAAAACATGACCAGTGGCAGAATAGCTAATTAAGCGTCAAAATTAATTCTGTTTCACCAATTTCACGAACAACGGAACAATTTTGTAAATACCGCTAAAATGTGGCCATAACTGTTTGCCAGTCAATAGACAGCTTAGAGTCTAATGACAAACACGCTAAATATGAAAATGAAAATGGAAAGTTTAACATCGCAAGTCTGTTTCCATTACTTCTATCACTGGTTTCAACCTCTTTCGTTCGGAACATGGTCGCATATAAAACGAGACTGGGAGACCATTCTCTGACACAAATAACGAGCGACAGAATTTGAAGTTTTCTGCCGCCATTTCTGAGAAGGGGTTCTAAAATTTCGACCCGAACAAGGATTTTCCTCTCTTCCTTGAAGGAATGGCATAGGGGCTACAATTAAGTGAGCAAGTGTAATTCTATATGTCAATTCCCAAACTATTCAAAATGTGCATAAATCATAGTTTCGACGTAAAGGTTTGAACATTATGATTAATTTGTTTCGTAGTCGAGTTGGTAATTTTGATATAACTAAGACAAACTCTGTGCACTGCGCTTTGCTATTTAAGACGATCTATAAAAAAAATGCTGTAAGTAATACTTAAACTGTACGGGGGAAATCTACCTTGTATTAATTTCACGGTGCAATCTGTAGATCTAGTCGGCCCACGCATAATTACAGTATTACTCTATCAATAATTATTGTGGGTGGTGAGTTTCAAGGTCAGCCGGAAGTCACACGCTGACCTCTGGACGTGGTCGGGGCTGATCGCAAAAGGATACAGAGTTTTGTGTGTTTTGACCTGAAGTTCAATGATGGGAGAGTCCATGGCAGATCCACGAATGCGACACTTTGTCGAACAAGAGACTCAGAAACAAAGATTCCAACAACTAGTTCATGGCTTAACAGACAAATGTTTTGAAATGTGCGTTGACAAACCAGGACAGAAACTGGACTCCAGAACAGAAACATGCATGGTCAATTGTGTTGAGAGGTTCATTGATACCACGAACTTTGTTGTGAACAGACTTGAAAACACAAGGAGTTCAGTGAACGAGTAGTAATCATGATGCATAGCCTGCGTGACTGTCCGGGGATGTTGTGGCTGCATGTGTGTGTTAATGGCATCTGATGCAACAGCTTGTACATTAGACTTATCAAATTCAGTCGAAAACCCCCACCAATCATCCACATTATGCGTGATGATCATGATATAAATCTGACTGTATCTTGTTCATTTGAGGGCTGTTTCTTCTCATTGAATAAAACCCTTTGATAGGATGACTTTGTTGTTATCGCAATGTTTTGTACAGACCTGTGTATAACTAAATAGTGCACAATGTGCATTTCCTGATGTCTTGCAGATTTTTCTTACTGTGACAAACACTTACAAAGTATCTGCAACAATATGAATGCAGTTCTGTGTACATGACTGACCCTATCAAATGTTTCTGTCAATAATGTTTTTTTTCACATTTAATTAAAGGCACACTGGTCCAGTTCAATCCCCTGGTTGTTTGTCTCCAAAGACTACCCAGAATACCCAGGATTTGTAAGGGTTTATACTTACATTGGTCATCAAAGATGAAATACAATTTCATCTTGGAATTAATTGGAAAATTGATCTGTTTTACTCATTAATATCTTCATTATTATGATAAACAAACGAACTTTTTGAAGTTGTAACTTCATCTGCCATTGGTGAAGAATGCTAGGATTGAAAGAAAGCAAATTCAAAGTAAACTTTTAGGTTTTGTCTTAAAAACCTAATTTGTTGTAATTATTATATTTTTATGGTAACAAGATTGGATAGAAGGGTTTGGTGACTTGGTTGACAAATGTCATTGCATCCCAATTATGTAGATAAATGCTCATATTGTTGATCACTGGATTGTCTGGTCCAGACTCAATGATTTACAGACTGCCATATAGCTGGAATATTGCTGAGTGCTGTGTAAAAATAAATCACTCACTCATATTTGTATGCTCCTTGGACCTTTATAAAGTAAAGTACATGATCTGTTTTCAGTGAATTCATAGCATGACTGTAATATCTGGACATTTTATAGATTGCCTTAGTGAAGTGTATTTCACTCACGCACAAGCCCTAAGTGTGACACAGTGCATATTGTTGCGTCAAAGTACTTTACCAACGAAAAGAAAATGAAGAGGAATGATTCTTTTGAATGCTTCAGCAAATTAATAAAAACAAACACAAATACATAAATTAAAACCAGTAATAACACCAGGCTATTACCTTGTTTGAGGAATGGATCCATCCAGATAAAGGAATGATAATCCATTCATCTGCAGCTTTCATGTGTCATTTACCAGTCAGTGATGGAAAAAACTTATACAACATTATAACTAGTGATAGTTTCTCAACTGGTCATGACAGTGTTTCAAGTTTCACTTTGGCCTATAATCCCATTGGTCAGCCATGATAGCTCACCTGACAACTATTTACATGGTGTCCACGATTCTTAAAAAATTTTTAGTTTGACAATAATGATCAAACAACATATTTTCGGTTAATTGTTTGATGGAAGAAAGTTGTTTCTACACAGGCACTTTATCACAAGATGTGGGGGTATTCAGTGTATGTTAGTAGATCTACATATGTAGATGCTATCTTTTCACAGATTGGCTGTGCAAGATAAACATATAACAGGTGTTTCTTGTGTATTTGGATGTTTTCTGTTGAACTTGAAGATGTCATGGGAGCAGATGAAAAACGTCTTTGAACTTGTTGTTTATCTGCTCCCATGACATCTTCTCGTTCAATACAAAACATCCAGATGCACTACGTTCTATATTTATTATATACTCTCTAAACTTGCATTAATCTGTTACTTAATAAAACAAATAATATGGTTCAATACGGAATCTTGGGTGCAATACAGAATTTGACCATGTCATCTGTATTGCACCCCTGTATCACTTTACGAAGTTTATATGGGTAGATAATAAAATTAATTAATCAATCAGGATTGGTTAATCCTTTGATCTACATTGGTTTTTTAACTTGGCTGCAGTTTCATGCACATATTACACAACGTAATACATTAGACCTTAATTTATAATGTTTAATAATTACTCCAGACACAAGAAATGGTAAATGGGAAACTTTGTCAGGTAATCCGAGTGGTGTTACCACTGATAGTATTTGTTGCAGATTCATTACAAGACCTTTAAGAGAATGATTTTCAGTAAACCCATGCTTGTCATAAGAGGCGACTGACAGGCTTGTGGGTGGTCAGGCCTCGTTGATTTGGTATACCAGTTGCGGAGATTGATGCTTGGGAATGTATTATGTTCACAGTAACTCAGGTGTAGCATAATGAATTTCCTTTTGAAGTCGAGAGTTAAGATAAAACTAGAATAACCTGCATTTAGGGGTGTCAGGAGGCATGTGATTTTCTTGTGCTTGTGCATATCTTTTTTCTCAAACAAGCAATGAAGTCATTTATCCAGGAATGTATATTAATGTTTTCAGATGCTGTGGACTTTGTTTACATGCATTGTTCTCAAACTTGAGAGAACATGTATACACACTTTTGTCGGATTACATTGCAGGAAGCTAAGTCTACCTGGTGTAAACTTGTAAGACATGTATTCCCAAACTGGAATGAAGTCCACATTAGAATGTTTTGGGACGCACATCATTATGTTTGGGCCAAGGTTATTTAATCTGGTAATGAAATTTTGAGTTAGTTTAGCTATGAAATTTTTTCATATATATTTAACATTTATCTTAATTCATCATGGTCATGTTTGACATACATTTTGGCTCTGTAAACATGATCTGTGAAATTGCAGTCAGCCTAAGTTTGGCATGTACATTTCTTCTTATGATACAGTCATATATTGATCAGGGCCTACATTTTCAAAGCTCTCTTAGCGCTGAGATAGTTGTAAGTTAATGTTATGTATGGCAATTATGACTATCTTAGTGCTAAGAGAGCTTCAAAATTCTAGGGTGATTGTTCATGATATTTGTGTGGAATAATACGTGAATGTCCGTCTTTATGAACACTATTGTAGATGAGTGGGAGTACAGTAACTCCAAGCATTACCCAGTGTATTTAAACAAGGTTTGCTTTGTCTATAGCCTTTCTATTATATCCTACTCCACTAAATATCAGCTTGGGTCCAGGCCCATATTTTACAGATCCTGTAGGCCAAATTATCTGTATCACTTTTATAGAAATGCACTTATCACTGTTACATTTGGGTCAGGAGTAGATCACATAATATACTTCAATATTTTTCTACTGAAAGTAATCAAACACTGGCACTCATCTTAGCTTTCACTATTCATGAAAGTATGTTACAGAAAACTAGGGACTTGGACTTGTAATGCTTGTGTCAAGGGTATACCTCCTATTTCTTTCTATACAGAAACTTTGCATTCATATTAAACAAAGCTGTGCCCTTTTTAATTGAGGAAATTAAAGTTTGATTTCACTTTTCTAACACAGTAATTAGTAGCTATTTTCAGAAGAAGGTTATGATAGTTCCTGCTCAGCATGACCTCCTCAAAACATAACAGATTCCTAATACCATTTGTGAGTGAAAAAACGTTCAATTACTTTGTTTTGACTTTTCAGTAAGATGAAGTGATTGTTTCCTGAGGTTGTGGTAAGTAGTAGATAGTTGCTCGGTGCATTTCATGACATCGAAAACATGGGCTTTGTGAAGCACTATTAAATACAACTAAACAATATACTTCAGACAAGATAGTACTGTTAAATACAACAAAAAAGGATATTTGGGACAAGATAGTACTATATATTCAACAGAACAGGATACTTCAGACAAGATAGTACTATTAAATACAACAAAACAGGATGCTTCAGACAAGATGGAAAGTTTATTTCTGCTCATCCATTATGCTGTGATGAAATCAATATTTGCTTTAAAAATCAGGTTATGATCACAGATGAAAACAAAAACAAAAGTAAATAATATAAACAGAGTCGGCAACAACAAATACCTTTGTATTTCATGGATTAGAAGACAGTCGATAATGGCCACATGTTTAGAGTTATGTACATGTATATTTATGAGGCAAAGCAAGGTGAGACTACATTAAGGATAACAAAATCCTGTTCATAGACTGGATGCAAAGTCTACAAAAATCTGCTAGATTTTGTATGACAATACACTGGTAAGTTTTACAAGACAATACTATGGAATCATCCTAAAATCTGTAACTCTAAAGAAGGTGATATAAAAGCAGCTGTTGCATTGTTGGATACTGAAGTCACTTCCCAGCTAACTCTTCTGTGATGATTAGACCCTTACCTAAAATGTCTTACCTAAAATGTCATGTCCATGTATGTCTGAAACAACAGATTGTGTACAGACAACGGTGCAATGCTTTCAAACTGAAAATGTTACATATATATAAATAGTGTATAATTAACTGCTGCTCCTATTGTATCCTATTAGTTTCTTACAACCTCTGTCAGATAAAATGTCTAAAAACTGCCTGTAACCATGCTGATTTAAAAGCAAACAAAATATCACTAACAATTACTGTAAATCCAACCTCTTTCTAGCATATAGTACATTGCTCCACATGTATATGCAACAGACTGCAAAGTGTTGTGTGGAGGTTTGGTTACAATCTTTCAAAAACATCTGCTAATATCACAACCTCACCTTGAGTCAGTGGTCTGCCAAAATAAAATACTGTTCAGTCAAAATAATTCTGATTAGCTGGTTTTATGCTGGTCAAATATACTAGGAAAGAGAACACTAAGTGTCAAATAAGAAGGCAAGATTGTAAAACAATTGCATTCTTTTATAATCTTTCTCTTTACCAAGGTCTTAAAGCCAGCGAAAATTGGCCAGTTTTTTCCCCATCACACATACACACATGGCTAACGGTTACTACAGAAATCATAGAGATACATAGGGGTATATAACAAAGAATGTAACATGACTGTTCTATCAATATTCACTTCACAGCACATCAAACTGGATTTCATACTAAGCAAACCCTTGTACTGCCCAATCACAACATATAATATAATGAAGAATCTTTCTATGCAGTCTCTTAAAGCACAACACTGAACTTAGGATTGCAAGCACAGATACAAAACTCATTTGCCAGGAAGCTAAACAACACAAACAACTGGAAGGTAGTGCAAGAAAATGGAAGGAAGCAACTGCAAGTTTGCACACAGTAAGACTGAAGTTTAAATTGTATGCAATACTACTATAAAACGATAAAAGGTCTGGGCACAGGATAAACATTTTCAACATGCACCATAGTATATCATGACAATTGTTTTAATAAGACCCTCTCTCTAAAATACTGGGACATACAATGCTTTTGAACAAACAAAACACTTCTGCCATGCAAAGGCAACATAAAATTGTGCTCAACTAATGTCTAGGAAACAAGTTTCAGCTATGACTGAAACTACTGTAACTGAGTTACAAGGGAACATTTGGTCGCTATTTTGCATGCAATGAATTGATCACATCTTTTTTATGGTCTACAGCTTGCCTGCATATGTCTGTCACTGTTATCATGAGTACTGTATTAGCTACCATAAAATATGTTATCATTTTCAAACTGTTGTCTCAATATGGTCTGGCGATGTTGATAAACAGAGGATTTGCATCCATTCAATCATTCATTAGTGCTCACTCTGACATGATGGCAGACAACTGAAAGGGAAATGCTACCAAACCAAAGATCCCCATACAAAGATATTTACAAAATTACACCATTAGGAGTGTAAAAATGAGCACGGCATTATATGCTATGTACAGTTACAGGCAATGACAACAGATGGTATATACAACGCAGAAAATGCTAATGGGACTGAAATGTACATCTTGGTATCAATTTCAATCAAAAGCAAAATTTACAATTTCTTTTTACATTGCTGCCACCATATGGCAATAGTCGGACAGAAGCTAAAGCCACGGAGGTCACCAGCTTCACACATATAGAAGGTCACTGAAAGGGACATTGACTGCTAAAGGAATTGCTTTAGTAGAACATGTAAGATTAGAACCATCGACACAATAAACAGTCTGGGCAATACTGAAATCTGTCTGTCGGTAAAAGTCTGGCCCCCAGTGAATTCAGCAAGTGATAAAAGGCATAAATAGTTAACTGACTAGAGTCTGTGTTCCAGCTGATGCCATAGACCTTTTTTACCCCAAATCGATCTACCAGGGAACCATTCCACAAATAACAGTAGTTCTCCATGTTCCCTTGTGTATTTATTAAGAAAAGTGAAATACTGACTATAGATAGTTCCATCATGGTTGCCGTAGTGATAGTCAAAAAAATAGTGTAACAACTCACTAACATAGGAATGGCATATTTTCTTACCAGTGACATGGTACTCTGTTTACAAACACAACATAGATCAGTGGTACTGAAGCTGTGTCAAAATAACCCAGAGTTTAATGCAAACATTTATAAATGTGAGTGCGCATAGGAAATATATGCTAAAGTTGGGTGAATTTCTCTGAATACAAATATCTATAAAAAGTTGAGTGCAATGCCACATAAAACCCACTGGTGTCACCATGTTACCACTGAAACATAAGTCTTAAACACTTCTCTTTGAAATACCACAGATTCACTTCCTTTCACATTCATACTCACATGAAACAAGGAGATGATGGAGGGCCATTCCATACTTCACATTACAAGAACGATGTACACTTGGAGAGAAAAAAACCTGTTATGATCAATAAATGTAACTGATGGTTCAACCCACACCACCATTAACAATGTTTGTGTACACTGTTTCGTGACAGCCACATTTAACCTATTCACATACAGATGATATACTACAGGAGAAAACGCATGTTAGTGTCATGCTGGATCAGGGCCAAACACACATTAAGATTCTCTCTGCAAACTGATGTGTGCATATAATGCTGCATATTATGAGGGCAACAGGAATGTAAAGTTACTTCTTTAACCTGTCAAATAACACAAACAGGGTGTCCAACAATGTGAATAACCCTTTCTGTACTTAATTTTAAAAAAATGCCATCAATAACCATTAAAATAATGCAAACTGCCATTTAAGATGACTTTCTGTAAATTCTCTTTACTATTTTGTAGGGTCTTAGTGGCAGAAAATGACTTCAAAGATTGTGGACAATATGTTATTCCAGGCAACATCACTGCATTGGAAATAATTTGTCACCAATTGCTAAAATGAATTAACTCAACAATACCTACTGACCGCGGAGGAGGAAATGATGACAAGCAACCATGCAAAAGCATAATTAAAGTATTCTCACAGAACACAACTGAAACTACAAAGGTATTGTTGTCAATGAGACGGAGATATTTTGAACAGCATTCATGTATGTAACGTCTTTAAGAAATGGATCAGTTCCACTAACAAGCTGATGCCATCTTGGCAAGAGAGTGCACACACCAGTAAAGAATGTGCACACACCAGCATGGAGAGTGTGCACACTGGCATGGTATGAGGTCAGCCTTAGCGAGCTTGCATGCCGGCACCAAGTGTGTCCACACTGGCATGGTGTGAGCTCAGCCCAAGTCAGCTTGCACGCCAGCACCGAGTGTGTCCACACTAGAATGGAGAGAGCCCACTACAAGTGAATCCGCATACCAGCTTGGAGAGTATCCACACCAAGTGAGCCTAACCAGCATAGACAAAACTGATGAACAGTCATCAAATGGCTGTAAATCTTCACACTGCAATTTGATGAAATTCAGTACATCACTGATGTTTTCCCACAGTGAGCATAATACATATTACACTTCTCATATATGTAACAGGTCTACAGTGCTTGATACAAACATTCATCCACATGGATGTGTATATTATTAGAGATTCCGTTCATAAAACAAACATGTGATGTGTGTAAAGCACCTTACAATAAAGTCTAGTATTAGCCAAGGTATCTTCTGCATGTTTACTGTTCTATCCATGATGGCTTCTCAGCATTTGGACGTTTAAGTTTGATGTTGAACTGCTTCAGTGTAGTGTCCAGCATAGCCTCGTTTCCAGAGAAGTAGGCAGACACAGCATTGTGGAACAGCAGCAGCTGTTTGTGCATCACTTTCACCTGCAACAAGGACCACAACAATCAATTAAATCACAAGCCATTTTCAAGATGGCCTTTATTTTTCGCATAACTCATGATTGTCAATGACTTAAATGCCCACAATAGGTTTGAATGAGCATGTTTACAGTAGTTGATGCACTTCTAGCGCCAACTAAATCATTCAGTAAGCTATGCCTGCAAACAGTTTCTAAAGGCTGTATCTATATAAGAGCAAGACAAGCGACAACCGAAGCCTCTTTTGATCTGACTCAAAACCAAGGTATTCTGCCCACACAGCACATAACACATTAGCTACTAAGCCAGTTGGATTACACATACATATACTCACATACATGAGAAACACAAAATCATATCCAAACAGGAAACAAACTTGGAACCCAAAAATGACTTCGGTTTTGGCATACAGTGAAGTCTGATGGTGTTATCACTTATGTTATCACAATTTTTGTAGTGTTTTGGAAGGCCAGTGTAAAAACACATGAATAGAAGGAATTACCAAAGAGCACCAAACATATGAACATGTGGGTATCGTGCACATTTCTCATGAAATCGAATGTGCACGTATTGTCACCACCATTGGTAGGTAGAAGATTGTGCAAAATTTGGGTCCATCACGTTTGGAAGCTGGAGTGCCTCACCAAAATGTTGAATTTACCTGAAGTATACACGATAAAACAAACCTTGTTTTCTTCCAGGAACTTCAGTTTAATGGAGACATCTCCTCGTAATCTCTCAAACTTAACCTTGTGGTCTTCAAACTTCCGTTTGGCTTCATCAAGTCTCTGGGCGGTTGTAGAATCTTTTGGACCAAGACTCAAAGTCTCCATATCATTACGATATGCATCAAATTCCAACCTAAAAAAAAAAGGATATTCAGCATGATGTGGGAATATGTGAAAGGCAAACTTTATCAGTTAAAAGGAGAATTGCCAAAATAATGTCAGCCTAGACTTAAAGTCAGGTGGATGAGGGACTTACCTGGCTGTTTCATACAGCTTGACAGTTAGAAGTGTGTCCTCCATGGTCTTGTTACACAACGTGTTCACAGAGGAGGTAAAGAAGTTCAGAGCACCTGCAATGCGCATGTTATTGATTAGCTGTGCCTGATATCATTTATTCAAAAATCTCTACATACTAATTAAAATATATGAAAACTAACATCATATCATTTTTTTTCAAAAATGATCATTGATCAGGGAACTATCTAACAGTGAAGTGAATAACTGTGTACATATCACAATCTGTGCCCTGTTTCACTATTGACATATGAAATATCCAGTATATGGAGCAGTAGGACACAAAGTCTTGGATCAAAAGTAACATATGCTGAACGCCAACTTTAGTGAAGGAGTATAGTTTTACTCCGCAATCAGCAATATTGCAGTGATATGACAGTGGTCTGTAAATAATCGAGTAAAAGAGCATAGGATATCGACCTGCGCAACTGGGAACTGATGACAAGTATCAACCAAGTGACCACACTTCCTCATTAGTTGCCTCTTATGACAACCATGGGTTACATCACACTCAAAAGAATGTCAGCAGTGTTGGCTCAAGAGAGGGTTTGGAGTGTTTTGACTCATCAAATTCAGTGAGGACCCCTCTATTTCACATCTGCCCATCTACTTAACATTGGAGGGGGTCTAGAAACAATATTTTCAGCAATTAGGACCCACTCAAAATTTCATCCAACTCTAACATTGTGTCAGCGATCCTTATTTCCTTGTAATGTTTATCATTGTTCATATTATCATGAATATTGAAAAACTTAAGTGTCATACACCATGTTTAGCTACACCCTACTGCATGAACACTACAGGCCCTACCAGTTTAGTATGTAAAACAAATACTGTTTTCTTAGTTAGTAAATATATGTACATTTAACAATTCTGATTTGAATTTGTTTTCCTAAACACTTTCCAGGTTTGTATGATTTCAAATCAAAAGTTCTGTGCAAAATATTTAAAACTATATTGTCAAATCTCACCTAACAGTGTTTCTCCATTCTTGACCAAGGACCTCTGTGTCTCACAGTTGTATGTGAACTCCTCATGCAACTCTGGAGCCTTCTGTGCAAGATCTGAGAAAGACTCACCCAAGGCTCTCTGGGTCTGTACCACGTAGAAAAAGTGGTTTGTCAGAGCCCTGGCAAGACGAAGCACACTGGCATACTTGCGCTGGGTATCTCTCAGAATTTCTATCTGAGCCTCTAGTTCAAGATCCACTGTCTTAGAGCTCTTGCCAAACCTCTCCGACAACATCTGCTTGGTGCACTTGAATGTGTTGATACTCCACTCTCGTAGTGACTCTAGCTTGGTGGCAGCCTGAGTGATGGACTTTGGTACAAAGTCACCATTTGTCTGTGGTGAAGACAGCGGCACATTGCTTGTGGCTGCACAAACAAAACACAGGGTTAAGATGGACAGGAATGAAGTGATCACTACATTTCATCTTAGACAAAATATGTCATAACTTCTTTGATTACACTGTCATTGTGTCAAAAGAATATTTTGTTCCAGAAAATAGAATGGAAGATCATAAGACATTAATGACTATGTTAGAAATCCTGACATCAAACAAACATAAATGTACATCATAATGCTTTCACTTGGTTACAACACAAGTCCTACCAACAAAATAAATGTGCAAACAGTTAAATACTGATCTACCTCCAGAATATTATCAACAAACCTATGTGATTATGCACGATCAGCACTGCTGACTTTAGCTTGTCATCTTTTGCAAAATGTATACATTTGCAGCTGGGATTTTCAGCAAGCAAGTTTAACAGTGCTTTGAAAGGTATTTTAGGTATATCATAGCCTACCAGCTTGATGCAGTTTCAAAGTCCATAGTGATGCATCTTGGGCATATACCACTCTACCCAAACATGAAGATGTGCATGATAATGTTGCAGACCTGCCTAGATACATCATCTGGGTGAATCAACATTCATTCAAACCCAAGATAATAGACATGTATAATATTTATGAAAACTGCACACTGGCAGTATACTTCAGGAATGTTCATGTTAGTTAAGATGCACAGGGTATTATACCTTAAATAAGGTAGCAGGTGATGGAGGTGAGCAGTGTCAGGATATAGGTGTGAAGTGATAGGAATAGGCTTTCTTCTATATTTACATGTTTAGGCAAAAGACTGAATGGTTATAGGATGCAAGACAAACAGTTCCAGTTTTATCAAAAGACAAAGAATCAATGTCTATTTTTAACATCTTCTCTGGACATGTTTCACTTATGCTTTCCTTCAACTCAGATAAGGAAGCGAAAAAGAATTACCTTATGTCATGCTTAAACATGTTGTCAAGGGGCATTTGTTCATCTGGATATGTTGCCAACAGTTTCAAAAACAAAAGTAGAATTTCTGCCACTCAAAGTTTGATCACTTAAACAATCTGTCAAATTAAAATTTGGCAATCTGTGATCTACAAGCACTTGAAACTATGACAGTCCAATCTTTAGATGAGTTCAACATTGAATTTCAATATGGTCTCCACATCAGCCAAATTAAACATTCATTCAGCTGATTTAGATTATTGTTTTCACTGAAACTGTAATAAAATTTGGGAATATGCAGGATTCTTGCTTCAAGGAAACCTTGTAAATCACTGCTTAAACAATAATGCAGTGACGTGCACGATGGACTGAGAGTCAGCTGCTACTCTTATCTACATAGTCACATTTTACTGTCACTGTTCCTAGCAGCTGCCTAACTGTAGACTGTGTAGTTCCTACAGTACAGTCCTTGAGTAACCAATCAGTGGAATAATATTTCAGCAGTTTTCAACAATTCCTAAGACATTCAAGCCACTAATGGCGTCCTTGTAAAAGGATTTAGACCAAAAATTCATTCATTGTCAAGACAATGCCAATTTCTCCTGAAACTCATCATGACCAACAGTTTTAGTTCTCAGTAAATAATGCTACAAAAACATACTGAAATAAATGCCCTTTGCATGCTGAAATATGCTTTAGAAAGAAGAGCTGAATGAGGTGACCATGGGTAATTGAACTCGGATAAAATTCCATATATTTAAAAAGGTATAAAAGAGAGACAACTTAAAGTCATCCTTTAATGAGCATCAAAAAGGTTAACAGTAATTACTTTCAGCAAAAGTTGGATACAATAAGCATGTGATAAAAAATATTAACATTAACGTCATAAATCATCCTTGCACACTTAGAAATCCTTCAAATCTCGTTGCTATGTCACTTCAGATTACTTCATTTAGACTGATAAGGTACTTTAGCTTTTTTTAAATGTTAACAGTCTGAAAACGGCCAGTTAACTCAAGGAAGGACAAGGTGAGCCAGTACTATTACATCTCAAAGTATGCTACTGAGTCTAAAGCAAGGAAAGCAGAGCGTGAAGACACACCAGGAGGCATGGTGTATGAGCGAGTTAATCGGGCTTGAGGTGACGCACTTCTTGTTGCTGGAGACTCAAATGATGAACTCAAGGCTGTACTTCCTGCATAGGATGCGGTCATTCTGGTTGGTGTACCACCTTGAACATTAGAACTGGCATCATTCAAATTTGGTCCATCATCCAGCATCTCTTTCAAGTCTCTTTCAAATGTGTCTTCTTCACCCTCCATTCCATTTGGTATTGCTTGTTGCCCTTCTCTAGCCATGGTGACTATTTACATTGCCTTGTAAACAAAACAAAATAAATATAATACACATGAATTAGAACATTGGGGGCATCTGCAAATTAAAATTCATTTCAACAAATGGAAGATAAGCATTAACAGGCAAAGTCATGTTACTGTTAGATCCAGGATTTAAATTAATATATATTAATTTTGAAAGTGAAGAAAAAACACTGAGTGGATTTATTTTATTGGTCAAATGAAATATGGTAACGGGAGAGGTATTATGTTCATGAGTGCATTTCGTTGCTATGTACATGATGTGGTGTTTGTCCACCACTTAATGTTGAATGGTATGAGCTGATCACTAGTACAATGTTACAAGGTAGGGTTACACTGCCAAATGAAAATGTAAGTGGCTTTGTTCTGCGTTGTGAGGGTACCCGTGTTTGTATATACCACGATCACATTGTGGCAATAACCAATTGGCTATCATGAGTGTCGACGTTGTCTGAGGAGTAAGGGATACAGTATCGTCGAAAACGTTTCCCTAAATTAAATTATACCCTAAAGTGAAAAATGATACCTATATGCAGAATACATAGGTGTTCATGGAAATAATGCAAATTTACCTATGCAGTTTTGAGAACGAGTCACCTGACGAACAAATGAAATAACATGCACCAGTGATCAGTCTGCTGCATCGACGAGTTTTCCCCTCTAGCTAAATACTTCTCACACAATTGCCACTCTACAACTCAACAGGTTGATGCACAGACTACAAGAATAACATATAGTCAGAAGCTATTGTATACAAAAACTCTTCAGGCCAAAGAAATAAGAAATTAAACAGTGCTATTTTCATTGTGGTCAACTCACCTGCCGAAATGTCTGTGTGTCCATCGACGTGTTGGCTAATGACGTCATCTCGCGATAAATCCCGTTATTTTCTTATCGAAGTACATCCCCTAAAACTACTATTGTTTGTGCTTTGTGAATCAGATGACAATGCTTTTATGGGGTTTTAATTTTCAGTTTTACGGTCGGAGGTGATCAATGAAGAAGAAATATGGATAGTGATAGATTTTTAAAACACATTTTATGAAATGATACACACATGAAATGATATTATTAAAACGCCGAAACATTCAAAACATTCAATAGAACGAAATTTATAGTTCTGTGTGCATTACTATACAATGACATTAACGTTTTTTGACGGAGAAGGATAACCGGTTAAACCAGAGACCATATATGGTCCCTGGTTGCAGTATTAGCTGTCTATTATCAAATATCATCTGATCATCAGGCAACAATCTTAAGAAATCATATCATGTTTAGGATGTTCTTACGAAAATAGTATTGCGTATTTGTTGTTAAACTTGGCTCAGAACATGTGCGATTTGTAACCCTGCAGAGAGTGGGGTAGCATTTTTCAGAGATCGAAACGGGACATATTATTTCCTTGATGCGTTGTTCGTATTCAGCGGAATGAATTTAGCAGACGAAGGGCAACAGAGAAATGTTAGTATGGATACTAAGAGGCACATAGAAATAAAGTCGCATTCCAGTCAAGGCGTATGTAGGCCTTCATGATGTACATCGACCTTGGTATTATGCAAAGGCGTTTAGATTTACATTTGATTCTGTAGTTGAAAAAACGTATACAATTGATAAGATATCACAAGATATGTAGTCACAATATGTCTATATCGAAAGAAATCAACGAAAGGCGTTGAATACAACTCATCAGCTGGCGAGCTGATGTTTAGATAGAATTTGCACAGATATTCATATTCTAGAAACATTTTGTGATGTGAATATTCTGTGTTCATTTCCACATTTCCCAACACTGCTGTTATTGAGCTCATGTTATCGAATCCCAATTGTGTTGATTGATGCTCACATTGTTGATCAATGGATTGTCTGGTCCAGGCACAATTATTTACTGACTGCTGCCATATATAGCTGGAATATTGCCGAGTGTAGCATAAAACTAAACCCACTCACTTACTCATGTTCTTGAAGACATAATTATTCTGAAATGGTAATAGGTGGGAATAATGCAAGCCTTTCAGTGCACTTGACAGGTTGTTGTATAGAGAATCTTGCCCAAGTGTCTACTGACATCAGTTATAGCGACAAGAACTGATAGAGTTACAAATATTCAAGGCTTTATTACACTGACCATGTGAGAAGTATTAGTTTTCAATGAAAAATGTATGTCTCCCAACACTGCACTTCCTTTAGACTTGCAGTGCAGCAATGTCACAGCATTGTGACATTATCAAGTTAGTGATATCATTGTCAGGGCATTGTAAAATATCTGCTGCCAAGACAAGTGTTATCTATTGTGGAACACAGTTTTGGATGATAAAATAATATTGATAACACTTAAATGCATGACAAAGTACCTTTACACATGAAAAATTATCAAGATGTCATCAGTGACATTGACAGGACTTAGAGCTGCAGGAGTGAAAACAAAGCATTAAATGCAGAAATGGAAATTTCATATTTTAGAAAGATTTTTGAATGTTAAAGATTTGATGACATATTTATCTAAATGTTCTGACTCATCAAATACTGGGTTAGATGTGACAGCGTGGCAGGTATTTGGGAGTAGACAAGAGACTGAGTAGTAGAAATCTGCAATGTGGTATGCTTTGCAGTACTGAGACGTTATCTTGTAACTTGTCGTCTTGAAAGACAAATTATGGTCTAGCATGGCTCACAAGCAGTCAGTGCTGGAGCTAGTGTGTTGTGTCAGTTGAACCATCCAGTGACTTCTCCATGGACAAATACAGTGGGATTGCAGCAATTATTGACAAAAAGAGATAATTTGGATTGGCACAGAGAAAACTTCTATGATAATTAGGCTGTGCATGGCAGGGAGGAAGCTCATTTGTTTTGTGAAAGGGAGAGTAGATGTAGGCTAGTGCATGTGCAGTGCTTGATCATGGGCAACCTGGGGCCCCTTCACTTACAATGGCAAGAACCATTAGGCAGCACACATACAGGTCAATTGTCAGGTCAATGCTCAACATATCCTTGTTTTGATATGGGTCATTGGTTGCCAGTTGTGCAGATCAGTGCTCATGCTGTTGATCACTGGATTGTTTGGTCCAGACTTGATTATTTTCAGACTGCCGCCATACAGCTGGAATATTGCTGAGTGCGTCATAAAACTCAACTCACTCATGTTATATTAAGTTAACATATGACATTTCTGTCATCAGATTATGGTAACACGTTTAGTTTCTCAAGTAGTGTAATACAATTGATTCTTAAAGTCAAATCGGCCACAAAAGACCAATATGAGGGTGTCATTTTCTGCTAATATCAAAGGGACAAAATTGACAATAATATAACAATCCCTTGAGTGATGTTTGTTGCTTGCACTGATGTTGCCAACATGCGAAACTTGTTTTATAACACACTCTGATGTAGTTATGAGATAGTTATTGTTGTAAATTCAACCAGAATTGATACCATAAGTATACTTGTGAGAGTCAGTCAAGATGTTTAATGGTTTTGAAACTAAACAGTAAGACTTCTCCATTCCTCACAGGCAAAATTTGCAGACCGAAGCTTGCAGCTGACATGTAATCATTCATTTCACTTGTACATCACCTCATGGCTGTATTGAAGAAGTGAGCTGTATACTTACTCAGTGCCATGTATGCCCACAGTAATCTTCAGTTCATGCTGTAATACCAAGTAATAACTTGGTCATGTTGTACATACAATGTTTAAATGCATTCTTATTTGTTTCAGTTGAAAGATTTCTTGTTACTGTACAACAAATTAACAGAGCAGTGTTTTGAGAGATGTGTGTACAACCTGAACAATGTGGGCATGTCAAAGGCAGAGGTGAGTGTGAAGCTATAGTCAACAGTTTCCAGACCATTACCAGCTGAACTGATGCAAGCATGAAACCAGTTTCCCTGATGACAGATTTCTTTTTCTAAGTTGCATTGAGAAATGTTACTTATAGCTAACCCTCTTTGAGTGGGTGAGTGGATAAGTTGAGTTTTAGGCCACACACAGCAATATTCCAGCTATATGGAGATGGTCTGTAAGTAATCTGGACCAGACATTCCAGTGCTCAACAACATGAGCATCAATTTGCGCAATTGGGAACTGATGACATGTCAACCAAATCAGTGAGCCTTACCACCCAATCCTGTTAGTCTCCTCTTATGACAAGCTTAGCCGCCTTTTATGGCAAGCATGAGTTGCTGAAGGTCTATTCTACCCCAGACCCTCATGGGTGTAACCCTCTTTGCCTTGAGTATGCACAAGATGGTCACTTCAAAGAGTGTGCATTCAAAGCCTAAAGTTACCTTTACATTTTGTTCTTAGTACAGTGTATTTCAATCTTATAAAAGTAACTTCTATAAGAATTTACACAATGTCAACCAAAGATCATTTGAATCATTTGAACACCAACATAAAGGGCTGTGGTAGGGGCATTATGAACGGCAGAATGGCCATTGGGACTTCTCTTTGTATGGTAAAGTAACAGCTCCGGCTCAGAGGAGTTGAACTGAACATCCATCATCATGAACTGAACACATGGTCAAGCGAGTGGAGATGTACATGAACAGAAACTAATTGGACCTGTACCCTACATATCTACAGTATGTGTGTAGAGACAGACATTACAACAGAGACTGATTGGGCCTGTACTAGCAACTTGTGTGAATGCAGATTTTATTCATAATTCCATCATCAAGATCTGCATCCAACTTCTTGATGTGACTCAAAGATGCTTATGTATTGAGCGTTTGTGTTTCAGAATGACTGTGTTGGTGTGTGTACAGACCGTTACGTCACCTACAACCAGAAGCTCATGATGAAGTTCATGGAGCACCAGAACTTGAGGCAGCAGGCAGCAGCACGAGAAGCTGAGGCAGCAGCTGCCCAGCAGGGCACTCCCAGCCCTGGCATGACAAACACAACACCTAAACCGTGAAGGACGAAAACACACCCCTGTCATGATTACCTGAGTCATGATAAAGTAGAGGTAACTCGTTGAGAGACTTGTGGAGTGTTACAAGACATGTTGGTGGTGGCTGTAGGTTCAGAACCTGAAGATGATGAAACTGTTCAGCCTCAGGGTATGGAAGGAAGGCAAGAAGCAGTGGATCATTGATGATGTCATACACAACTTACCAGTAATAAAGAATGTTCTAACTAACTGAGAGAGTTGTCTGACTTTTTTTCTGGGTGTGCAACTATGGATTTATGCACTTTCTGAATTATATTTGAATTGAGATTATGGGAGCCAGCAGGCTGCACATAGTGGTATCTTTGAAAAGGCATTCCTTGTTTCTCTTTTTACTATGCTTATTTAGTTGCATTGTATGCAGTGATAGCTATCTTCAAAAGGTGTTATGATCTTTTAATCACTGAATCAAAATATGTTGAAGGTACACATAAACATGCTTCTTTAACTGAGTCACTGCTGGAACTAGGAGTGAATTGTCTGTGCATGTGTTATGAATTATGACTACAGCTACTGGCAAGGATGAGTTGGACAGGCACAGAGAACATTTTTATGAAAAGTAGGCAGTGCAGAGCAAACCCATTTGGTTTGTGAAAGGTAGAGCAGATATCGGCTAAAGCATGTGCAGTGCATGAACTTGAAATTGATTCTGCGCGAATCTGCACACACCATTGTTCATAAGTCTCTCACATGGTCGCGGACAACACTGGGCCCCTTTCCTCACAATGGCAAGCTCCAGTGGGTGGCACTCATGGATGCTAATATGGGTCAATTGTCAGATCTGTGCTCAAGTTATCCTTGCTTGCCAGTAGAATAATAGCAGCAGATGCAATCATGGGCGTAACAACAGTGTTTGTTATTGACAATCTACTGCTTAAACCTGTCCCTTGGTATATGGTTAGGTAGGGTGACACACTCTTCTGCATCAAGTGGGTGACCCCTGTTGGACCTGAGAAGGACTTGAATCTTCTGTGTTACTTGCTCTGAGTGAACCAGTTTGATGCAAGCCTTTCACTGGGCATTGCTCCATGTGCTCCAAGTAATGGGCTGCACTGAAGAGTCTGTACATACCACTTGATGTAAATATTGTTCACAGCATATGCTTGTCTTATGTCCCAATCTATGGAAATGAGGTCACAGTTCTCATGTCGACGACAACTACTGATAGCAGTGATGCATTGATATGAATTATAAGTGCCCAAACCATGGTAGAATTAATGAAAATGTCTGTTACACGCCAATGACGACATAACAACAATTGATAACATGTTAATAAACTTTTAATAACAATTGTAAGTGGATGGATTAATAACACTGTACATCTCTAAAATATTTTTTACCGTTGTATGCATTGAAAACAATGTAAGCAATATTGACTGGAAGCTCCATGTTTTGCTCCAACCAACAAAATATATTTTTCAGTGTTTCGATATATACTCATTTGAACAATAAAATATAAAATATAATATAAAATAATGCTCCTCTCATGAGTGCTTAACACTGATCATGAGATGCTCATATTTGATATTGCACAATGAATACACTTGGTTGGAACAAAAGCTTGTACATCTGTTATCAGGAAACATTCCAAATATCAACTGGTTGAGAATTTGCCCATTGGTGAGAACAGCTAATCTGGCGGAATATGACGTGAGGTCAGGTACAGCGGAATTTGACATGAGGTCAGGTTCTATTATAATGACAGGCAGGAATGGTTCTGGAATCCTCTGCCTCTTTACGTCACTGCCATACTTTCTGTATTTGGCTGCCATCAAGCTAATCTTCAAGAATTACATCACAAGTCATCTTTCACTGTCAGCTACACACAACTAGTTGCCCGGATAATATTACCACCAATGAAAACCCTCCCGTCTGCTTGCAAAGATAGGAAAATCCTCAATTCTTTCCAAACTCCATCATCCAGAAACAGAAGATTGGTGGCAGAATGATGGGAGTATTTCCAATGTGATAGAGGTAGTAATCTTAGCAGTTTAACCATGAACTGTTGTTTGATAATCCTTATGAATCCCCTGCCTCAATTACATCACTGCCAGAAGACACCAGAGGTAGACAGGTGGGTTCTGGTTCTGACATACTCTCCGTGTAGTTGACAGTTTTTCAGTAATATCCTCTTGTGGAGTCATCCTTGGAATCCTTTTGAGCAAAAACACAAATATGCAGTCTCTACGTTACAAGGACTCGTTCCCTGTATCTCCAGGGCTTGCATTTCGGTAAACTAATCTACACTAACTTGGATCCATTCCTGCTGGTCATACCATCACAAATTACCTGCCCTTGATTTCCAGACCAGTGGTAATCTCCAACTAGCTACCAAATAAGGAGATACGTCTACCAGCGGTATAACATGATGAAGTGGATATCATTGGAAAGTTTGGAATCTTCAGGTTTCTAAATTCAGTGTTGCCAGAATTGAGAGTGTCAGGCATTTCCATGGATACCAGAGCACTACAGTTTTATCTTAACGGAATAATCCACAATGAACACATATCATATCATTTATTTGAATACTCTACAGCCCTATGGAACTATGGAAAACAACACAGACAAGGTCAAGATCACAGTTATGGGTTTTGTTGCTATCCTTCATTAATTATCTGAAGATGTGTTCATTCAAGATTAGTAACTTAACAAGCTGCTTTCAGGTGAATCTTAAAAGTCCATATGAGTTAGCATAGGTCCTAGACTTCACTGTAGTTGAGAATGTGGTGTGAAAATAATGTACAGTTTAGATAATGTTGATATATCCAACACATATGTTAGTTTTAAAGAAATAAATGTCATTTCAGATGTAGAGTAGCTTATAAAGTCAATGTGGTAAAAGTGCCTGTCACATGAAGTGCTGCTGGAGTATTAATACGTTTTAAAACAGTTGTCCTTATTTCAGTGCTGAAGGTTGAAGACTGGAATTTCTCTTCATTCAGTGTTATTTTGAATTCATTTAGATTTACCAACAAAATAATTGACTTATCGTGCATGTTCATGTGACCTTGACCTTGACTTTTGAAAACCATTTGTAAACCATTGAAATGAATGTCATTCAAGCAATCACTAAGCTTATTATTTTTTTTCGTTAATGTTTTGGAATGTCAGTAGAAGTCCTTTTTTTTGCTCTATGGAAATGTATCCATAACTCTTTGAAGTCTGACAACACTGGCTGTCAGATTCAAAGCTTTCTAACAATACTCAATACTTCTTGCTGTACCTCTGGCAGTTGTGTTTCCAGAATGGAGCTAGAACCTCCTGCTCTGTTTCATGAACATTCTACCAACCTATCTTGTGTCAACAGAAGGGAAGGGCTATGGGAGGTAACTTTTATTAAAGTGTCATAATTTATAGTTAAGTGGGGTGGTGGTGATTTTTGTGGAAAGCATATATAGTGTTAGTGACTAACCTAATATTTATGTCCAAAGTAAGTGACCCCACCTGCATGTCATGCACCGCATCAATAACACGCACGCACGCAAGCACACATGCCACACAAGCACATGTACAAAACTGATAACCCCCTAACCTCCCCAGATCAAAATGGGTAACACATGCTCGCCCATGCATGCTTGCTCATGCACACACACATACACACTTAAAATCATCACCATCCCTCTAACCATACATGACAAACTGTCCTGTACAAGAAATGAAGTCAGTGCATGCTTTAATGGACATGAAGTTTGGAAGTATGATAATGCAACAGTCTGAAAACCTTTGGTCATCAACCTAAATAATATTTACATTTATGTGGAAGATACTTTTATATGCACAGCAGATACTTTCATCTTTGTTGATGATACTTTCATCTCCATGTATGATATTGTAATCATGCATGTTGCGACTGGGACCATGAGAATGAGTTGTGAAGTTATGAGCCTAAGAAGATTTTATTAAAATAAACGAAGGATATACCTTTTACAAATATCTGTATGATTGTTTTAAATGTTTAGAATCATGTTGGCTCTTTCCGTATTTGCACAAGTGAAAATCATTTTAAAGTACTATGAGCATTAAAATGAAAAAAAACAAAAAAACAAAAAACAAAACAAAAACCAAAACAAAACCAATTCCCTCAATCTGTATAATTTCGTTCTATAAAACCTTGGCATACTCATATAAAGAATTAGTTAATTACAAGTTCTGACAGTACCTCAGTAAAGGCACATCAAGGATGAAAGTCAAACAAATCGGGCAGTATGTAAGAGGTTACATAAAACATACCAAGAACTGTTGTCAGTTATTCAAAAATGTTCGGTTACCAAGATGATATTTCAATACTACATGAGACCCTGTAAGTAGTTCTAATGTCATGTATGTAAATCTAAGTATCATCCACATATATGAAAGTACTATCCACATACACTGAAAACAAAGCAGGGGAACTTCACTTTTAGATTACGATTGAAAACTTAGAAGATATATATGAGTAATGTTGACATGATAAAAATGAATGTTTTGAGCGTGCCTCACCACTTCCTTATAACCATAGTTGTTTGTACTGTAACTGGTCTTTAAACGGGATTGGTGTATGATGTGAAATTCAAAATCAAGAATGACATCCCATGCACATGTATAGGGCTACTTCATTGTGCACATGTATCCCATGCATAGTGTTTAAGTGTAGTAATAAAGGGAAATGGTGGTGCATTCATAAGATGTCTGTCTTTGATAAGTATGCCTTTGAAAAAGCTTATACTTCCTATCCAAATTGAAAGTTCAGGTTCCCCTACTTTTTTTAAAAGAGCATTTATGAAAGTGTTGTTTACAAAGATTTTCAGACCGTGCCACTAATGTCTTTCCATAATGAAGACATCCATTCCATCAAAAAGCAGTCATGAGGTACAGTTATAGGAAGGAATTCCATCTGTCCATTAGTGTGAAGACATTTTTGTTCAACTGCTATTGGTTAAATTGTTTTCAAATTTGGGGACTATCTTCTTTGCTTTAAGGAGGTTGGATACAAAATATCAAAATGTCAAGAAATTGCTAAACTTCATATTATTTTTTTGCAGAAAAATTTGATAAGAAGAGATAACTCTTGCCAAGGTTTAACTCAGGATAAATCTTGTGTGGCCATTATATCATGAGTATGAGTAGAAGCAAGATAAAAGGAAATAACTGTGTAACATAAATATTCGGTCTTACTGTCACATCCTGTCGTACAAACAAAGGTATCCAACCTCTTTAAGCATGAGAGCAGTGCATATTTTCATTATGCTATATTTTTTTACAAGAATTGCATCAATTTACAAATGCAAACAAGAAAAGATTAAAATGTGGAAAACATATTCTTTCAGTAAAGAAGACTTGCAGTGCAAGGTTTAATGTTGCAAGCATTACATCAACTGACATATTTTGAACTTACTGCTGTCAACTACAGTGAGAGTATCACAGCCAAAATCCCACTTGATGTTTTGTTCAACCTCTAACTTGAACACATTTTAATGAACTCATTTCAAATTTGGGAATTACCATATATTTTCGAGAAGTGAAGTGCATCCATGAAATTTTTATTCAATCAAGAACTTTCATATTTTTTCTTTCTTGAATGCAGGGAAAACTGTAATGGAAAATTTGTTGTGCTATCAAAACTTTTTATAATCATCTGATGGATTGTTTTCAGATTTGAGCAATAGTGGCTTCCTTGTTTACTGGGTACAGCACAAACCTTGACACAGGTAAACAAAATTCTCAAAAATGAAAAAAAATAATGATTCCTTTCAAACCCATTTTGAAATTGCCATGGCAAATTTGTTCAACAAATAACATGAAAACTATTTGATGGATTGTTGTCAAATTTGGGGAAGAACTTCTACCGGTATGTTATTTTGCACAGGTGTCCCCACTGATAACTTTGCAAGGAGCCAAATCATCACAACTGTGTTTTTGATTTCTTGGTAACATGAGTTAACTCTCATACCCTTCCACTTATGTCAGCACTTGACCTGTTGGTAGAATGTTTATGAAACACAAGGCTGGTGGAATGTATGATGACATGACCTGTCGGAATGCATCCAGGTGTTATTGTAGGTCAACTGAAATACAAGCCCTGAAGTTGTAGAGAATGAGTTCCTGTATTGAAGAGACTGCATATCTGTGTTTTTGTCCTCAAATTTTCAAGGATTCTTAGGATGACTCCACAAGAGGACATCACTGCTGTCAACTACACTGAGAGTATGACAGCCAGAACCCACCCGTTTCCCTCTGGTGTATTCTGGCAGTGATGTGATAGAGGTAAAGGATTCATAACAATTATCAAACAATAGTTACAATATTGCTATGAGTACTGCCACTACCACATCAGAATTACTCCCACCATCTTCTGGATCATGGAGTTCGGAAGTTCTGAAATGAGGATTTTCTTATCTCTGCAAGCTCAAGAGCTGGGTGCTGTTGTATAAAACAACCTTGGTGCTGAGACTGTCGAAGGTCTACTGTTGAAGTATGGCCTTACGACTGAGCCCCTAAGTGCGTTTTGTACAACAGCACCCTGGGTCTCTATTGGCAGAAATATCATCAAGGGGCACCTGGCAGGGGAATGTACCCACGTGGGGATTCGAACCCATGTCATGTGCATGACAGGCGAACACTTCACCCCTGGGCCAGCCCACCTCCCCTATCAGAACAACTGGCTGTGTGTAGCTGATAGTGAGGAGGGCTTTTGCTGAACATTCTGAAGATTAGATCAATGTCTGTGATGGCAGCCATATACAGGATTTCTGGCAGTGATGTAATCTCCCATGAACAAGACTGTTCATGCTGACCTCTGATAACATGCTAACCCTTGGGGGAAGTTTGTTGGAAGCTGTTTCAGATCACTGTAGCTGCTTGTCCTTGATTCAAGAGGAAGATACACAAAGCCAGTGTATTCCACTGTTTCCAAAATAAGACTGTAAGTACATGACATGTTGTAAGGACTTGCAGCTCACATATCAGTACACTGTAAACTCACACATACAAGGACTTGACTCAAGTGGCAATCACCACTGCAAAGACTTCCCGGAAGGGAGCTATCATGAAATGTTGGCAGGTATCAGAATAACATGAAGCGGTGAGACATGCCCATTGAACCCTGTTGTCAGTGTTTCCACTTCGGGGAATATATCAAGTCAGATTGACATAATGATAACTATCACGCAATAGCTATGTAAATATATGGGACAAAACCGCCACCTCTTAAAATGTAATAATTGGACTACCAGACTCAACTGAAAACAGTTTCATCTAGTCACAGAAGAAGCCTCAATATTGTTAAATATCCCCTCAAACTGCATGTAACATACATGTCAATAATTGCACTTTACCCACAGTTACATAAGACATATCACAAAACATAAAAATATCACAGCCTGGTTTCTACGATGAAGATGAACATTATCAAGTTAGGAATCGTAGATGTTATTCTTCCTTACTGTTCCCCGTCTCTTGAGGAGCTTCTCGAGTGGAGGCAGGCGGGAGTTGTTTGTCTTGGTTGCTGCGCCTTCACCAGAGTGTGTGAGGTCATCAGTATTTGCATCATGTGGAGACTTTGCATGGCGCTTGTGGCCAATGTTTGCAGTCGATTCTCGTGGCAGTTTTGCAGGGGTATTGGCAATCTCATCTGTAATCAAAATCACATACAGAGATTCCTGCAAAATCACAACAGGAAATGTGATTGTAATAATGTCTCAAAGAAAGACTGACGGAGGTAATGGCTTACAACAGAAATTCCAAATGTCCTTTTCCAAAGTCTGGTAACACTGATCTTGAAAACATTTACTGTAAAATCTATGATATGAATCTCTAGCCTGAAGGTGTGGAAACTTCCTTTTGGTCCGGTAAACTTAAAGAATAAATGCCTCTATGTTTAAACCATGTGCAATCAGAATTTTGACAGGTCTTGGCTTGTAGAACTGAAACTTACTGACACACACTGAAACATTTTTATTGTCCTGAAAGTATACTCTCAAATCAAGTAGGGGTACCTGAACTTCCAGTTTGACTAGGAAGTATGTACAAGCATCAAGAAACTTCAAAGACGGACATCTCAAGAACACACAAGCATTTCTCTATCAATACCCCTAAACACTGTTCTGACATTTAAAAAGAATAATAAAATATTATGTTGGTATTGCCAATAACTTTTAACCGACTTAATGTGATGCACACTTACTTTTGTAATCAGTTCAAGTTTTTATAATGCTGAAGGGTTTCAGTAATATCCAGTATTTAAGGACATTTGTTACTCACCAGGAAAAAATCTGCATAACACATATTCACTGGATTGAATATTAGATGTGTGGCGGCAGGGAGCCTAATGGTTCAATGCCAAGGGTCAATTTCCCATTTGGGTAAGTTTGTGAAGCTTGATTCTGATGTGTTGCTGACTAAACCATACTCAATAACTCACTCAGTAACAGTCATCTTGATTGTCATTAGTTCAACATTTTGTCTTTGAAAGGGAAACAAAATGCATAGGCATAGAAACTGCCTCCAAAGACTAGATGCAAGATTCTTTGACATTGGGCAAGTTCCCTCTATGAGTGACCACAAGACTAGATACAAGATTCTCTGACATTAAGCAAGGTACCTCCATGAGGAACCACAAGACTAGATATAAGATTCTCTGACATTAAGAAAGGTCCCTCCATGAACAACCACAAGACTAGATGCAAGATTCTTGGACACTGGGCAGTGTCCCTCCATGTGCAACCACAAGACTAGATGCATGGATATCTGACATTAGGCAAGGTCCCTCCATGAGCAACCACAAGACTAGGTACAAGATTCTCTGACATTAGGCAAGGTCCCTCCATGAGCAACCACAAGACTAGATCCATGAATATCTGACATTAGGCAAGGTCCCTCCATGAGCAATCACAAGACTACGTACAAGATTCTCTGACATTGGGCAAGGTCCCTCCATGAGCAACCACAAGACTACGTACAAGATTCTCTGATATTAAGCAAGGTCCCTCCATGAGTAACCACAAGACTAGGTACAAGATTCTCTGACATTGGGCAAGGTCCATTTATGAGCAACCACAAGACTACGTACAAGATTCTCTGACACTGGGCAAGGTCCATCTATGAGCAACCACAAGACTAGATGCATGAATATCTGACATTAGGCAAGGTCCCTCCATGAGCAACCACAAGACTAGGTACAAGATTCTCTGACATTGGGCAAGGTCCATCTATGAGCAACCACAAGACTAGATGCATGGATATCTGACATTATACAAGGTCCCTCCATGAACAACCACAAGACTAGATACAAGATTCTTTGACATTGGGCAAGGTCCCTCCATGAGCAACCACAAGACTACGTACAAGATTCTCTGACATTAGGCAAGGTCCCTCCTTGAGCAACCACAAGACTAGGTACAAGATTCTCTGACATTGGGCAAGGTCCATCTATGAGCAACCACAAGACTAGATGCATGAATCTCTGACATTATACAAGGTCCCTCCATGAGCAACCACAAGACTAGATACAAGATTCTTTGACATTGGGCAAGGTCCCTCCATGAGCAACCACAAGACTAGATACAAGATTCTATGATATTAAGCAAGGCCCCTCCATGAGCAACCACAAGACTAGGTACAAGATTCTCTGACATTAAGCAAGGTCCCTCCATGAGCAACCTTACTGCCCAGATACAAGGGTTTGATCTGAGTAAAGGTAACTATTTTACTGAAGTGGTACATATTGAGATATGACAAGTCAGAATAGCACAAACTGTTGGCACATAACTTCATAGGCATTGTGTCATCCCAGAAATAAAACTGACAAATCCAAAAAAAAGTGGAGACGAAAATGTACCACTTTATAGAATTTGTGATAAAATGTGGTCACTTATATAAGCAATGTGATGGTAACACCAGTGAGAGAGTGCACTCCATGTGAGATGACACTACTGGCAATCATGGACAAGTTGGACTAGCTCAGAGAATGCATTTACGAGAAATAGGCAGTACACGGCATTGAGCAAACCCATTTGGTTTGTGACTAGTTCACATGCAGTGCATGACAATGAAAACGATTCTGCACATTGGAGTTTGCTGAGACAGACCACACACTTCATCCGTTGCATTACAGTTGATTGAGTGCATCATGGGGCTCTTTTGCTCAAAATGGCACGTACCAGAGGCAAGCACTCATAGCTAATATGGGACAATTGTCAGGTTGGTGCTCAACCTATCCTTGTTTGCCAGTACTTTTAAAATATTGTGTGTTCCACAAGGATTAGATCATCCTTGTAACAGGACTTGTAGCTGTCTGTCAAATGAATCACCACAGTTCAGTGAGCACAAGGCTTTTCTGAACATCAAGAGATAGCTGACATTCAAATTGCATCATGATACACTTATTGCCACACTGGATAGCATGACATGTTATATTTTGATGTTTAACCCAAAACATTTGTCCAGTCAAGATTTACTCACTGATTACTGTCAGCTGTTTTGAAGTTGGCATGACACGAAGATGGGATCGTGCCGCCTGTCCCTGCTGATCCCGGATATCTGGCAAGTTCAAGTTCAGTTGTGTATTTGACACTTTGTTGTGCACAACGTCCTTATAGCTGAAGTATGGCCCCTCTCGTGGTGGAGGCGCTGGAGTGTGGGCTGTTGTCGTTGATGGGGAGGCCTGGCACTGATTATTGTTTGGCCGCAGTCCTGAAAGTGGAAATATATAATGGAGAATGAAAAACATGCATCATTGGAAATTAACCCCTGAGACAGAATACGTTGCCATTATCCAGTGCTTGTCATCAGATGAAAGAAGTGGTTACATTTAGTGTATGAAATACACTCCAACCCCTGACCACAGGCAAACTGTAGCGCAAATGGGTTGCGTAGCATAGAGAAAATGACCAGTCTTCTCACATGCAAGCGAAGTGAGCAAAGGTTGGTAACTTCCTGACTTCGGTTCGAAAAATATTTGTCAAAATAAATATTTGTCAAAATAAAATATCACTACCACCAAAAGTATACACCCATTTCTTCACTGGGTTGTGCTCTCACATTTCCAACCCCATGTTGAACAATTACTCATGTGAAATATTTTTTATTCAACATTTTGAGTGCAACTTGTGGTAAATCAGACCGTTCTTCGCCACCATTCCCCCTTCCAGCTTTCGGTTCAACGGATTGAAGGAACAGGAGGGTATGATTCTACATGGAATACTTACAGTTACCTCCCCTGCTTCATTCTCCCATTGCGGCAGACATGTTTTTATGTAGAATAAATGTTACGAAAATTCTACCAATAGCAATGACAGACAAGACAAATAAACTCCAACAGGTTCATGATAAAATTAGGCAATATGGTACAGTGTTAGATTTGGGTGAAATTTTGAGTGGGTCCAAATTGATGAAAATAATGTTTCTGGGCCCCCTCCAATGTTAAATAGATGGGCAGATGTAAAAAAGAGGGGGTCCTCACTGAATTTGATGAGTCAAAACACTCCAAAACCCTCTCTTGAGCCAACACTGATGGTATGTCTTTCTAATTTCTGCATATTCTTGTTCCATCACTCCGTTCAACCAGAAGCTGGCAGGGGTAATGGAGGGGAAGAACGATTTGAATACTACGAGTGGCTCTTAAAATGTTGAATAAAACATATTTCACATAATTACTAAACATGGGGTAAGATATGTGAGAGCACAGCCAAGTGAGGAAATGGAAGTGTACTTTTGATGGTGGCGATATTGTACTTTTGACATGAAAAATATTTTTCCATCCGAAGCGAGGAAAGTATGTTGCCAACCTTCGCTCGCTTCACTCGCATATAAGAAGACTTGTCATATTCTCTATGCTGTGCAACCCCATTTGTGCTACAGCTTGTCTGTGCCCTGACACAGGCTACATTTCTGAGAAACTGTCTAAATTTTCAGCTAGCCAGCCCAATGGTCTGAAATTTGTTTTAGATGTCCCACCCACCATGTGACTTGCCCTACATACTGTCAGTATATAATAGCATTCAAGTATTGAGATGATCACCTCTCTATTCCCATACTGTACTTGCAAACAAGCTTAAAATCAAAGTTATCAAAGTTACAGGTATACCAGGTTAATGTGGAAGGTTATGGAGAGTTAGGAACATAGCATATCCTTGTTGCATTTGTCTGAATGGATACCCTTTTCAAACAAGATCTATTTGAAAGTAAATACTTGAAATTAAATGAAGGTTTGAACCTAATTATTTACTTTGATGTTACAGTAACTTTGTACAGTGTGTTTGGTAGTTCAAATCTATCCCATATGAAGATATTTTTCTTCTGGACAAGAAGTGTGTGTTGGTATGATTGAACTGTCACCCCTCGCCACATACTCCTGTTGACTGGTGACTCATTCAGCTACACAACTATCCCGCTGCTGACTGGGGGCCATGGGTTGATCTGCTGATTTCTTGTGGCTTAGATATACAATTCAGTTACACCAGTTGAACTCTCTGATTAACTCCGCTGATACTCTTACAGTAACAGGACCTTGCAGGCTCAAATCCCACAGCTTTTTATGCAAATGTTTCCAATCATATAAACCAGTATGAGAAAAGCAGTACTTTCTAGGATTTAAAACTATGAGATATAGGCAATTAAAAAATATAAATATTTTGTTCAAAAATGCTATATATTTTTATAATGTTTTGTTTTGTTTTTAAGCATTTCATCACTGTGTCATAAACTTCAGAAATCAGTGCAGTTACCCGTTATGCAAAATTAAGCAGTTGAACCTTTTCTCTTTTAACACCTAATGCTGTCAGTAAAATGCTGGTTACTTTTTTATCAAGTGGGAAATTCTAAAGTTTAATGACATTTGCTTCACTTTTGCACCTCAGGTCCAGATAAATTCTTGTTTGTTGATAATCACTTAACAAGTTAATAGCATTTCAAACTTGCAAATCTTTGCTCTGTACATTAACAACACTGTGCTTATGTCTTGCCTGTTTTGGGCCTTGTGCGGTGAGGGAATTGTGGCCTCGTTGGTTTCCCTGAAGGAGGGGTTGGGGCCACAAAGACTCGGTCCCTTATAGGCGGCAGTACAGCATGACGCGTTGGGTCACTCCCATTATCTGACTCCTTATCTTGAGGAGGACTTGTGCTAGGCACTTTGCATAGCTTCCTTGGTGGAAGCTTTGCTCTTCTCATTTTGACTGAAATGAAACTGAAAACTTTCAAAATCTTAAAAAGACAGAATCTCATTTGAGTAAGTACTCCTGTGAAGCTACATAAATGTGAATGTATAGCTTTGTCAATGGTTGGCACCATGGGACATGTCACAGTGTACAACATGACAGTACTAGCAGGCCAGTTGCTTCTTACACGAAGCAACCTTTTTACCAATCTCATTTCTTAACATTGCACTAAGGTTACCTTAGTGACTTATGATCACCTGAGCGCTTCATGAAAAGAGGTCCTGCTCATTACCAGCAACTTTACATGTTGTGACCACTGGCACCACCCAATACCTCTATGGTCAAATGGTAATGTGTACTGTATCATGGCTTCTGTGAGTCTTTGAATTCTAGGTAAGTAGTGGTATATGGAGTTTAAATGTTGCCACATTCCCTCCACTCCTGATGCAGATGACTTCAGATCAGAAAGATCAAATGGAAATGACCAAGAACATGTAAAATCAGCAACTCATGTTGTTTCCACTTATAAACTGACAGAAGGGGGACAAGATGTCATGTCACACATAATGGCCATTGCAACCGTGGTGCTTCTGACTCAGTAGGGCACTAAACTAAACACTAAAATGTGTTGCTGGTCTTTATTCAGAACAAAGTGAAAATATTATAAGGGCAAATGCTTCGTATGTGAGTAGATTCAATATAGATGTCAACTGAATCCTATGTGATTTTGCATGAAACCAAACTCAAACCAGAACCCTACTACTTGACACTACTCTTGGGTTTGATTCAAGATGAGAAACTTTTGAATCATTTGAATCATCGTGCAGATATTCCAGGTATTCAATTTCAATTAATTCAATTTGCAATGTTGATCTCTAAATATGAAGTGCCTTTCTTTAAATACTTGTAATATTTATTGTTGCTATGTTGACATGTTTGTAATGCTTTGAACAGTAGTATACATACACACTTCTTGCAGTACTTCAGGAATTTTAAACATACTTCCATTTTCAGACACTTTTTGTCAAATAACCTGTCTATGTCAATTAATATGTCATCCTTTCAAGAGAATTTCCCTGAGCATCGGGATGGGAAGCTTAAACATTCACTTCTATCATAGGGTTACTTTTTGAAAAAAAACTAACTACAAGACACATTCTCAGCTGCTGGTGTCCTAGCTTCCAATGTCCTGGTTTATTGAGGAGGGCCACTATATCTATAAGACAGCAGAAAAATAAAACTCTGAAACAACAAAATAATGGCACAATATTACTGGTTAGTCTGGATTAGTTGCACACACCAGTCCCTTGTTCTTGGCAAAATAGCTTGAGTCGAAGAAACATTAAACTCCCCAACGTCCCAGTAACAAGCAAACATGTAAACCTTGTAGGTTCCCTTTAATGGGTTTCAACATTATGACAGATCAAAATACCAATGCTAATTATTAGGGCAAGATTACAGAATACCTGACACCTTAATTCTGCCATCTTTGAAAGTTTACTTTTGGTTAGCATAAGGGTTAGGGTAAGATTTAGGGTTTGCGTTAGGGTTTGGGTGACATGACACAAGGTGTATTCTGTAACTGTACCATTATGTAATATAAGGCCTACTTATGGTGCAACCTGTGAAAGTCACTGGTAGAATAGGCCTTCAGCAACCCATGCTTGCCATAAAAGGCGACTATCCTTGTCCTAAGAGGCGACTAACGGGATCGGGTGGTCAGGCTCGCTGACTTGGTTGACACATGTCATCGGTTCCCAATTGACTGATAATTGATGTTGATCATGTTGACGATCACTGGATTGTCTTGTCCAGACTCGATTATTTACAGACCGCTGCCATATGGCTGGAATATTGCTGAGTGTGGCGTAAAACTCACCTCAACTCAACCTACTTATGATGGTGATGACGATGAAAGTGATGAAGTGATGTTTCTGCCTCACTGAAGGCGCTTCTCTACAAACCTTATGTCAAGAACCACCTTCTTCTAGTCTGTATTGGCTCTCTGTGCATAAAAATATAACTAAAATATCGCTCAGTCTTAGATATGCCAGGACTTCTTTACTCTACGATCTGTGCAAACAGGCGACGTTCCTCAATGGCGTGGGGTGTCTATGACGTCATTCGCATTTGTGACGACACAAGCTCACAACACCGATAGCGAGTTTGGCTCTGCGGTGGATTCTTCATTTCTCAGTGTTGATGGTGGTAAAGAAATATGCCAAGAATATGTTTAATATTGTGGAGACATCATTGAATAAACCCGTTGTTATGTAATGCAGATCCATATATCCTTCAGTGTAGTAAGCTGTAAGCCAGGTGTAAGCCAGAATTTAATAGACAGTCGGTCCTGAAACGGGTTACAAATATGTGAGATTTTCATATGGTTCATATGGAAATAAAAAAAAACGCCATTGAGGATTGCGTCATTTATGCTTCGTATCATATCATCGGCGGATGCGACTTCGGACGAGTCATTCTTTGTTCAGACCCCAATAAACCATGTTCCTTCCATAACAGCCACGTTCGTGCCTGAAAATATCTAACGTTACCAGTGTGTTTTTCCGAGAATATATCTAACTAACCTTAGGATGCAGGAAATGACAGGTGTTGCCTATGTGTGTGGCTATGCGTGTGTGCATGTGTGTGTCAACATTTCAAGCCTAAAACTCTCTTAATGAACTTATCAAACAACCCACAATCATCCATGACCTGAGCTGCTGCAAAATGGCTCAGTTGGAAGAAGCGTACGTAAAATATAATTTCTCGAATACAGAAGTTACTGTTCATAATTTATGACTTTACCCTTCATGTCATGCCCTGCCTCCCCAGAACAAAACGGGTGACAACACCCATCTTTTTAAAAGATTATCTGTCAACCTCTAGCAAATTGGTTTTGCTATGTTCCAGTCTCATGATCCCCATTTTACTTGACCTTTTATCTTGCTACCGACCCAAACCTCAAAATCTGCAATAAATACATCACACATTGCTGGAAATAAAATATGCAAGAAACATTTTGTATGTTTGAGATTGGAAGGAGTCCCTAGAATCCAACCTAGATATTAATGTACATAAAAAGGCAATTTGGAGGTACAATCGCTTGTTAAACTGACGCCCTCTTCACGTTTACAGAGAGGGCTTGTTTTGTACACACTACCCTTTAAAAGGCAGCAAATCTGTGGCCATACACTAAGCCACAACAGTTAACAGCACAAGAGAGAGAGAGAGAGAGAGAGAGAGAGAGAGAGAGAGAGAGAGAGAGAGAGAGAGAGAGAGAGAGAGAGAGAGAGAGAGAGAGAGAGAGAGAGAGAGAGAGAGAGAGAGAGAGAGAGAGAGAGAGAGAAGCAGGTGGGCACCACCAAGAGACATATTGCTAAGACCCTGAACTGTACACGTGGTACCATTGTTAGGCAGACTGGCAGCACCCAAGACAGGCAGATCATGTATGACGACCCCAAAGGAAGACTGCCATCTTCTACTCCAGGTACACCGTCGTCGTAGGTGAAAGTGAGCAAAGACTGTGCGTCGCTGCCTAGTACGAAATTGGCAGCGAGTGTTTTTTTCACAGACGACAGTCTGTTTACCATGTTCCATAATGGTTGTATGTTTTGCTTTGATTTTATCGATCATTAATAAGGGTGTTCACTTTCTTTTGTCCACTTGTTTACCTAGGCTGAGTACTTTTGAACGCCCTTCGTACATTGTCCCCAATTCTGTTTGTGGAATAAACACTATATATCTATTTTATCGGCTCGTAGTACAGGATATTGAAAATACAAACATCTCAGACACAGTCGCGTGATAACCTCTGTCTAAATATCTATTTAGATACGCCGATGTCTGTTTATAAACAGATTCGGCTCACGCTATGATTCCTACAAACGTTAAAAACCCTACTCCAACCCGAAAAGTACCTATCATATGGAACATCCAAAAAGTTGAGAAATTCATTAATACGATTTAGATTAGGACTATCAAACTCAGTGATTGATGAAGGAAGACGTGTGTCCATGAACAGATATAAAATAATTTGCCCTATATGTAAATTGTCTATTGAAAACGAAATTCACTTTTTATTTTTCTGTCCACCTTACATAGATTTACGTAAACAATATATTTCTGAACGTTACATCTCCAAGTCACTGTAGCATTTAAACAAATTCTGTTTACTTATGATAAACGTATCATTTTGAAACTATCACAATACATTAACAACGTGATATTCTGTTAACGTCATCTGAGTGTTCAAGCTGTATTTGATTGTGCACTGCATGTAACTCCAATGTGTATGGACCGGAGGCCTGAAATACAATAAATATCTTTGACTGATTCGGGAAGGCTCGTATTCTGTCGACAGCCGTGGATGTCGTTATAGATAGGCTAGTGGGTAAAGTATTTTTTTACCCCTTTTCCCATTGCTTGCGGTTGGGGTGTTGCACTTAATTGTGATCTAGCGTTCTAGGAATCCACGTTCTTACCGAGAGAGTTCGCGTTTTTTTAGGGTTGGGGGGTTTACCGCTTTGTCCTGAGTTTTCTGTGGTGTACAAGCTGACGAGGAAATAATCATGCCCAGTCATGTCGTAGAAGAGCCACGGTACCCACGTCTCGTGTTCAGATCAACTCGGCCGCTCCTTGTACTTGTGACCCACCGCCCTTTTCTTGTGTGGCGGTGACCTACTCCGACATCGACAACCGCCGTCCCTTCCACACGTGTACGGGTAATAAAGGCTCGAGTGGTCTTTAGCTGTGCGTGGAATTTACAAAAATACTTTGCCATACAATTATATGTTATGCGTAAACATCAAATGCATTTACAAGTGGCCATCTATGTTACTTCACAAACACAGAAACGTGACAATTTTTGTAGTGTGTAGAGAATGCGCGTTTTTGTTCGAAATGCATGGTTTCTTTCTTACATGTGTATATCACTGGAAAACACTAAAGAACGATTGCTTGAAACGAGCATTATGCTACCTATACATGATACTTTTTAATATTATGCCCGTATACTCATCCGGGATCAAACAAGAATTAAACTTTAATTGTGTGCGCAGAGCAGAAATGATTTGATATTGTATTGTCTGTGTCGCAGTGACTTCCGCACGCATCATTTCTTTCCACAAACTCAGAACAATCAGTTACTGTTCTATTGCGGGCTGATTAAATATGAATTTGTTGGTCCGGTGTCTCTACCGACTGATTCATTTTTTTTGGTTTAAGCTACTTAACAGGCAGGTTTGTACAAAATGTGGAATTGTGTAACGACGAGGACCAGGATCTGGCTGCACTAATGTACCCAGGAAAAAAAACAAGTGTAGGCACAACTGGACTTCTAGTGGAGATTGTGGGTATGTCCCGCCTTACATTAAAATTTAAAAAAATGTTGCTCTGGACAGCATTTGCTGCTATAATGGCCAAAATAAATGTATTTCAATCTTTAAAAAAATATTTTCATAGGGAAGTTACTGAAATTTAACTGATAAATTTGGTAAAAAACTGCAGCCTAGTGGTAGTTAAATCGTCTGAAGCCTACTGCAATATTTAGTATTGCATGTAGTGAGTGCATATTGAAGACTAAAATGCTTGCTCGTGATGACTTTACACATAATTTGAACAATTGACAATTATGTGGATCAACAAGAAAACGCATGTATTCTGAGGAGTAAACTTATTGTTGTCAGTATGTTTTGTTCAGTCTTGAATGACTTCCAAGTGCCTTGTCTTCTGAGCAGCAAATTGCTCATTAACAAGGTCTGTGTTTACTGGTATGTCTTTGTGGACACGGGTAAGTGCAGGTGATGACATGCGGACATCACCCATGGTGGGTGGATGGTACGTCTTGAACAAGTGCCTGAAGTGTCCAATGGCAGGTGTCTGGGCTGTGTCACAACTGACAGTGGCCTGCCATAAAGACCCTGAAGCAAATATAGAAAATCCACGCAAGTCTAGAAAATGTGGCATGTCTAGATTTCGAAAGAAGAAAGACTGCTCCTTTTCATTATATTATATATTTGTAATATGCGCCTTTCTCTGTAAAATATTTTCATTTCAGAGACTAGTTGTTTGTCTACAGCTGACAGATGTACAGGTCGGCCTGTGTTGGTGGAATGGCGTGCTGCGATGACTGCAGTGATTCCAGCCTCTGACACTGAGGGACAAGGGATATTCCAGACATCTGTACATGTATGTGTTAAGACACACAGTATACAGTCTGTGGCATCAGAGTTTGTTGATGTGGCGATGTTAAACATTCATTACTTTTGCTGTCATGTGGAACCAGATTACTTTGCGCTGAGTACCTTGATGATGACACTGAGTACACTGAAGATGACAGCAGCAATACAGGAGACATAATTTCATCAATCATACATATGAACAGGAAGAGCATATAAAAGATATTTGTTTTATTCAGATTAACATAATCACACATTTTACAGTTACACATACGATCATACAGTTCCCAGTCAGAAAATAGAAGCTTGCAACACATATAAAGCATTCCCCCAGAGACACGCAATGAAGGACATACAGCATCGTCACCGACGTGAAAGGGAATGCGTGGTGATGCACTGTCCACACAATCTCCTCAGTTCGGAGTGTCTGTATTGCATGACTTGTAGGGGTCAAGATGATAGATATTGACTAATTTGTTGTATTGAATGATTGTGACAGCAAAATGTCTTCAGTCAGCAGGAACGACTGAAAATACTAGAGTTAACGGACATCATACAAACTAGTGAGTAAATGCTGGTTATTGTCGCGAACTAATTCCAGCTATACAGTGGACTCCCTCTAAACCGACATCCCTCTAATCCGACATTCAGACAAATTTGTTTCGTCCAGGATTCGCCCGTTTACAACATCATATAATAAACTCCCTCTAAACCGACACCCCACTATTCCGCATTCCGATGCTCAAATCCGGTCCCAGAAGTTTAGTGAATGCATTTTAATTTTGGAGTCACTTTCTACAAACATCCCTCTAAGCTGTCATTTTTCATCGCGATTTCCGTTTAGACGGAGTCCACTGTATGGACAATAAACTGGAGTTTGATCAAGACAAATCATTCACACAATCAGTGGTGCCAACCACGGTGACACTCATTTAGACAAGTATAGGGTTGTGTGTCGATATGCGCCACACTGGATTTTCACAACGAACGATACAGTCTGACCCGACATTCCTTTAGTGGAGTATGACGGACTTCTGTCAGTAGAATAAGTACGTGATAAGCAGGTTGCTTTAATTCTGAAGTATGAAATCCATGGTTAACCTTGTAAGATGAACCGTAATGAAATAAAGAAACATAAAAACACCAAGGACAGACAGAGCGTTTTGGGGAAGTCAGTGTATTTTTCAGTCAAGTATTTTGTCGGACAAGATTCTTCGTTCAAACATAAAAAGGTCTCTGAAATTAACGCAACCATCTGCGAGCATTTCGCTGTATAAGACTGGTCATAGAATGTACAGCTTACCTGAGTGGTCACGAATGTCCTGATATATGTATACAATATACAAAGCAAAGTGAACCCCATAATCATCTACAGCTACCGAAAAAGGTGAAGCTAAAAAGCGCGTGAAGAGCAGTTTGCGCGTGATATAATACCTGCCCGCGATTTGTGTATCGTTAAAGCGTGAATAGGTGGGCGGAGTGATGAAAGCGTGATAAGTACTGGGCCGCTCTATGCACGTGCACTATTACATCTGCCTAGTAGTGCAGACACCGCACCCGCTTATATTGACACCCAACACAGAAATATATCATCACGTATTCATGGCCTGCTATTCGTTTAAGATGTAGACACGTATTCATTCAGTACATACTGAAATCAGTCCTCAATTACAAACCACTTGCTGCGTGTCTTACCATTATAATATTCATGATGATGTCGAGTCTCACGTGGGGTCTGAAACACTGCCAGACAGAGTCCAGGGATGACTGTATGAAGGAACACAGCTAGTTTATGCAATCACGTGTGCGACCCATACCTCTCCATCACACTTGATTAGATGAGTCAGAGGATTTCGCAGGTGGTAAAAATATCACAATAGAGGAATGATGTCATATTGAACTGTATAAAATGGGACATATTTCCGACCATTTCCACAAGCACTCACACAATGAGTTCGTCTCTGCAAGATATGTGCTTTAAAAGGTCACAACTGGGAGAGCGCCATTCCTGCTGACTGGAATATATATCGACTGATATCTATGATGATCCCACTTGTGTATTTGACCATGTCCAAATCCAGTTCAGGGAATGTGTCAGTCCAGTGTACAGTCAGAGTGTCATTTTGCCAACTGAAAGGGGCACCCGGCTTGTTCTGCATCAACCCCGACTTGTAGTCTGCCTGCCAAGTTGGATGGCAGTTATGGTTCAAACACTTCACTTGCAAATGTCTGTTTAACCAAACCAAACTAGGGTCTTTTTCCACAATCTTATATGACAAGTAATGGTCGTTATACCAATAATTATTACTCTTGTATTTTTGCAAAATTGTTCTAAGTTTTTGTAAATATTTTGAGTTTCTTTTAGCAATGAGGACCCCATGATTAATGGAGTCTGGCCAATGCCCGTAAAGATGCCAGTCAGGGGAAGCAACTGCATCGTAACCAAAATACGCATCTGGAATCTTCTGTGTCCAGAGAGAAGAAAAGTCTAGATATATGCCTCCATATTTTAGAAGAATGGCCACTTTCATGATCCCTATAGCTAGTCTTGGTGTCATGACAGCCTTATCGTATACTGACTCTGGGTATTCCCTATACACGTATATGAAGCGAGGGTCTTCCTGGAGTTTGACCCACCACTTGCCCGTCGGCTTCTCCACACCATGAATGTACACTTTGCTCAGTCCGGCCACGTAGATTGAACTCAGCATACTCAGATAACCAGTAAACTTGATGTTGCAATCAACACAGACGTAATGACCGATTTTGGGTACTTGGTTTTTCATGCTGTACATGTGTTTGATGTTAACTACACCGTATGACACAACCCTTGACAACATGGCGAATTTGGATTTATCTTCCCATATGTCTTTAGGAAATACGTTTCTTTCAACCCGAACACATATCTTATCCCCGACAACATCTTTTACATATCCTTCTTCTGAAACACAAGGTTTGATTCCGCCATGTTCGTGTACGCCCCGATTCAGCACCACCAGAAGTTCTTCGGGGGTGGTCGGCGGAACGAAGCCCCCTTTCTTGCCTATGATAATTCCATCAGCATATTTAGTTGGACTTGTGGCCACTACCCCGGCAACAAGTGGACTCGTCCGGAGGTGTACAGGAAAGTCAATCCAAATGGAATCTTCTGGTATATAGATGCCCCCAAACTTGTCAAGCATATCCAGCACCAGGATGTATCTCTCTGCAGTTCCAGTTTTTGGACACACAGAGTAGTTGAGGGGCCGTGGAAGTAGGTGATCTATCTCCTGTAGGGTGTCATTAAACCACTGATAGTACCCTTCTTGATCTACCACTGGAAGCTCTTCATAATGGAAAAACACTTTGTCCGGTCTTACTGCGCGATCGGCGCTCCTGATCGCTAGGTAGTGGCGGTACTCGAAATGGCGTCTGCCACACCAAACATAATGCAAGATGGCGGGAACCAAGTCGGGCATAAGGTCGTGGTCAAAGTCAAGCTCGTCGTCTTTCTTGGGTGGTTCAGGGGGTTTGTAGGCCATGGGCTTTCGTGGATGGACGTCTTTGGCCAGAAGCAATGGCTGATCTTGATTGAGTGTGTTCATACCCATAACGTTGAAATAGATGAGACAAAATGCAGTAAGAAGTGACCCTACCCATAATGCACATTGCCGTCTCCTACTGCGTGACCTGGCTCTGTAAAACACTCGACACAGACGCATCGTCGCTGTAGCTGCAAAATATTGAAAAAAAACGATAATAAATCTCATGCAACATATCAGTGACATGTACTTCCACGTACAAGTGTAGACATATCAAGTTGCAGGGACACACGTACATTGTACAGACGTGTTGTAGGGGCAAAGGCATAGACAATAGAGATACTCGCTCACATCTATCTGGAGGCACGTTTAACAACATGTGCGCATAAATATCTCCCTGCGACGACAGACACATGTATTCACATAAAATGTAGAGACATAGATTAACGTATGAATATCTCCTTAGGAAGACAGAGACACATGTATTAATATAACATTAGAGACATGGATACATGTATAAATATCTCCTTGGGAAGACAGAGACACATGTATGAATATAACATTAGAGACATGGATACATGTATAAATATCTCCTTAGGAAGACAGAGACACATGTATTAATATAACATTAGAGACATGGATACATGTATCAATTTCTCCTTAGGAAGACAGAGACACATGAATTAATATAACATTAGAGACATGGATACATGTATCAATTTCTCCTTGGGAAGACAGAGACACATGTATTAATATAACATTAGAGACATGGATACATGTATAAATATCTCCTTGGGAAGACAAAGACACGTAAATTGCATAAACGTGGAGGCATGGATAAATGGAAATATATGTTCCTGAAGGCAGAGATACATATGGTCAGATAAATGTTGAGACATGGATAAATGCATAAAAAACATATGTGGCGGTAGAAGTAGATGTATTCAGTTGTTAAATGTAGAAATATCGGTAAATGTATGAACTTGATCCCAGAAATACTTGTTGATGATGATGCATCGATTTGCCAGTTAAATGAATGTATAATTTTTTATCATTACGCTACAACCAGAAATATTACACCTGCTAGAAAGAAGGCATATGCAGCTGATGACTAAAGGGAGGGTAAATTGATATGTCTTGTGGTCAGGGTGGGTTAAGGGGAAAGTATACATTTCCCGGAAACCACAAAGTTCCGTTCCGTCGCATATACATATACATATACCTGCAGCAGCACAGGCCCTGAGATAAACATGTTAATTTTGAACATCCTTGACTCACACGCATTTACACTTAACACAACAGTGAATCCAGGTGTTTCTGTGGGCAATCAACGATTGAAGCAACTGCCGGTATAGCTGTGGCCCGGTCAGATTCTTTCAGTAGAGTGAACACTTTGTATAAAATCCTTTTGATGATTTTGTTAGGAAGCCGTAAGTAGAAAGTATTTCCTATTCCAAAGAAATAAATGGGCAGGCTATGTCTTCTGAAATCGCGTCTTCCATGGATGAATGGTTGCGTTCGAGTGTGTCATGGCACTGGCTATTCGCGATACAGACAATTGTTTCCACCGACATATTGCCATTTACCTGTACAACGAATACGCAGTAGCGAGGGCAATATTTCCAGGAGCTGGGAGACTTTGAGCTAAGGATTTGAAACAAACAGCAATATGGTCATGAGAGAAGATATCACTCATCTATTTGTGGTATTTGTGGCCCCCCAAAAGGTATGAATTAGACGTGTCGAGGACAGACATAGTTTCATAAAGTTACTAGGTGCAGCGCATCATGTGCATCTGTGTTTAACTCTCTCTGCACTAGAGTGTTTTTGCTGACATCCCTTGAGCAAACTTCAGAAGACAGAGTGGTTATTATGCCATATGGTAATTTTATTGCTGTATGTCATATCCGCTATGCCAAATGTCTATTCAAATTTGTACAGCTGCACGATAATTACACCCCTTCCCCTTAAGTTACAGATATAGCTAAGTACCCCCCTCTATACACCACCTAGAGATACAGGTGTATCTACCACCCTGCATACACCACCTAATGATACAGGTGTAAATACTCCCCTGTATACACCACCTAGAGATACAGGTGTAACTACCTCCCAGTATACACCACCTAGAGATACAGGTGTAACTACCTCCCAGTATACACCACCTAGAGATACAGGTGTAGCTACCTCCCAGTATACACCACCTAGAGATACAGGTGTAACTACCTCCCAGTATACACCACCTAGAGATACAGGTGTAGCTACCTCCCAGTATACACCACCTAGAGATACAGGTGTAACTACCTCCCTGTATACACCACCTAGAGATACAGGTGTGACTACCTCCCTGTATACACCACCTAGAGATACAGGTGTAACTACCTCCCAGTATACACCACCTAGAGATACAGGTATAAATGCCCCCTGTATACACCACCTAAAGATACAAGTGTAACTACCTCCCTGTATACACCACCTAGAGATACAGGTGTAAATACCCCCCTGTATACACCACCTAGAGATACAGGTGTGACTACCTCCCTGTATACACCACCTAGAGATACAGGTGTGACTACCTCCCAGTATACACCACCTAGAGATACAGGTGTGACTACCTCCCTGTATACACCACCTAGAGATACAGGTGTAACTACCTCCCAGTATACACCACCTAGAGATACAGGTGTAAATACCCCCCTGTATACACCACCTAGAGATACAGGTGTGACTACCTCCCTGGATTGTAGTTATGTTAAGAGCAATGCCCAGATGTTGTTACATTTAACATAAACAGAACGAAGCATATATCAAGAGCTGAATTCCGAGTAAACAGACACAGGAGAAACTACAATCACGAAACTAATGGCGTCAAAAAGTATCCTTCAGATAGGGACCACTCGTAGTAGACATTTTACTTTAAGTGATCGGAATAGGAATATACGTTGTGTACGATCGTATAAACAGTGTGCCATGTATGCGATCATATAAATAATGTTACATGTCTTCGATCGTATTAATATGACCTAGTACACTACCAGTACTTACAAATAGTTTCTCCCTCCTCCGCTGTGCCTCGGACCCAAGTATCGGTTTGACCCTACCTGAGTCTATCCCAGTTGTCTACGATATTGCCAATAACAAAGCTACGTCCGTCACTGTCACTTATACACACAATGCATCGCTGAAGAAACCTGGCTTGGTAAAGACTTGTGACAAACTACTTGTCTAGCAAGCCCCTATCTGATTACTGTGCAATGTTAAATGACAAATCTATTCAAAGTGATATAACCAGGATCACTCCGTCCATTATCTTCTTCTCTGATGAGTGTGATATCCCACGCCAGTCAATCCTACCCAGCCCTGAACGCCGATGATGTCAGAGGAACAACGGGGAATCACACGGGTGTCAGCCTCCATGCAGCCTGCAATCTCCAGTTAAACCGCTGTTCGCGCTTCTTCATTGTGAAGATCATTAACACAAAATTGTTGATCTTGAAAACCCTCTCATATCGTAAGATTGCCATCAACGTTATTTCCAAGAAACACAAATCTCTTATATACATCGCTCGCTTGTGAACGCCGGGTGCGTCCACTGTACTGTGGCGGAGGTGTGACGCTGCATACACTCGTGGGAATATTTAAACAACATACTTCATGCCGTCAACACACGAACAACGAACGTTCTTAAGCCGCGCCCTCACCATATTATTAATAGGAGGGAACTGTTATGTTGAATGGTGTGGACCAAATGGTTCTGATGACTGACTAGTGTTCCTAATTAGATTTAGACATGTTGTATTTACAATCAACAGCATGGGTAAACAGTCTCACGAGGTGTCTTAGTGCTTTCATTTGAAAAAGTATAGAATAATCAAGATATCGCAATATGTGAGAACAGTAGTATGTACAAGACTCGTGTAGTCACGAGCAGGAACGTCTTAAATCTTTTAGCCAACAATTCATTACATGATATATAAAACAATTATTTACGTGTTATATAAAACAATTATTTACGTGTTATATAAAACAGTTATTTACGTGTTATATAGAACAATTATTTACGTGTTATAAAAACAGAGATCATCGAGATCTATTATAAATATGACATTATAAGAACCAATGTAAACACCTTTTAGAGACTGAATCACAATCAGATGATTAATAGGTAGGATTTCCTATAAGATCGTCTTGAATAAGTCTCCTTTAAACATAATGCATCTGTACGCCAGATTTACGCCTATATTAACTTATAGTCTGTTTCCTATCTCCTCTTACTTCACCCATAAATAATTTACAGCCACCAATGTATATGAAGCTGCTTATTTCAGTAAACTGTTCTAAACTAGATTTTGCAAAATAGTCCATACTATTTAAAGGTACTGTTTACACATGAACTAATGTACCGTACAGAATTCGTAACGCTGAAAAGATTACTGTCATTATTTCAATAATTGATGAAACTCAGTGAAAACCGGCGGATTCTTAATAAAAGTTTACACAAATACACAGCTATTTACATACAGGGCGGACAAGCGCGGACTTAGTGCTTAGTAGTTGGTATATTAGGAAGACGCTCCATTTCATGTCATGCTGGATTGGTGACTACACATGCAGGGCACATTAACACACTAACATTGTTCCTAGCACCTTCTAACTTCTTGCAAAACCTGGCCTGGAGTTATCATGCTGTAACAGTCTGTGGCTTAGCCTAGTGGTTAAAGCCTTACATGTCCAGTTGAAAACCCACGTTTGATTCTCCACATGAGTGTAATGTGAGACTGTATATATTTCTAAAGTAACAAGCTGTCATATCGAGAGCCAATTATCAAATCTGGTGTAAAACAAGAATCTGAATAAAGTACAGGCAGTACACCAGCTATATATGCTGGTACCTGTTCTCAACTGAACTTAATATCGACTTACTTTCACATACAACGTCTGGCAGAATGTGTTTAAAAGTGTGTCGACTGTGTTTCTATGCCTGCCAAAATGACGGTATACAATAATATCTGAACAGAATATGCAAATCTAATACATGTAGTTCTGTATTTATTGTATAGTCTTTGTAGACCGTGCTGCGCAGCTTTCTTCACAATCTCAAATACAAAACGCCACACATGCAACGGTTGTGACACCAATCACAGGCAAACGTGCAAATTGGTTTGCGAAGCAGAGAGTTTCTGACCAGTCAAGACTTCTTATGTGCCTCGCTCCCATAGTAGAAAACTGGTCATATACTCTCTGCTGCGCAATCAATTTCCACTACAGTTTGCCTGTGCACCAATCCAAGTCTTCACCCATAGGTTAAGGCGGACAATGTCACTGTGTGTCACTGTACTAATGGAATAAATGGTCATATACACAAAATTCCAGGACAGTTCTCAGTGCTAGACCTACGAGTAACTTAAACGTTTTCACTGAAAACTAATTATTTTGAAAAAGGATATCATCTTGTAATTCATCCCCAAGACGACCCGGCAACGACATTGTTTGCTCTACAACAAATGCCAGTTGATCTAACGGCAGGATGGGTGGATACAATGACTGTCTCACCGCCAAATGTTGCTGAATCTAAGGAGGGAGCCTGTATATATAGAGGCTGGTGTAGAGTATCCCTGTCTAAGTGTTCATGATGCGTGGAGCAGTTAACCCATATAGCTGGTCTATCGCACACTCCACTGCGTCAGAAGGAAACAGCCCCAGGGTAGATAACGGTAGAGTAGCAGTGACACGGGATACACCTCACTTCACCTCATTATCCCTCCTTTTTATTTATATGTTATATTTTCGAGTCCCTGTTACGGAACGAACTAGGGCGCCATTATACAAAACAGCCTCAGCACTAAGAGGACCTTACATCTGGGAGTTACCTTAGCGCCAAGATGCTTTGTATCACAGTGGGCACCGGGGTTAAAATGGCTTTACAGTTAGAAAAATACATGTACGGGTGAATTCAGGCTTTTGTTTATGAACTTCTATTGCGATTCATTGGTAGACATTGTTGTCTGTTAAGATTATTTCCTCAAAGCATCTGGCATAAATCCACAACTTGATTTAGTCACAATATGGCTGAAATATGACCATACACTTCACCTCACAAACCCACTCATTTACATAGTACAAATGACAAGAATATGTCCTTGCCGAATTAGAATGGGACATATTTCTACAAATACTTGAGGCATCACACCTCATTTTCAGGATGCACTCACAGCATCCTGTCTCACGGATGTGTCGACATCGCGTGTACATCTACCACAGGTGTCTTAACATACTAAAATGATGGATGGTCCACGAAATAATGAAACATACAATATGAAAGAGCACATTTATTGTATTATTTAGTCGATATTCCGTCACAACTAGTTTAACGTGACTGGTAATGGCCTTTACTGATATTCAACCAGCTATCTAGCCATTTGCAACTGCGGGACACACCTACATAAACACTGAGACTATACCGCCTGTCTAACGGTAGATAACACTGCTGCCTGTCTAATGGTAGATAACACTACCGCCTCTCCAACTGCAGATGAGACTACTACCTGTCTAATTGTTGATGACACTAATGTCTGTCTAATGGTAGATGATACTACTGTCTGTCTAATGGTAGATAACACTCACTATACCGCCTCTCCAGTCGTAGATGAGACAACTGCCTGTCTAATTGTTGTTGACACTAATGCCTGGCTAATGGTAGATGAGACTCCTACCTGCCTAACGGTATCATCTACCGTTAAACAATAACAGTTGATCAATGTTACGATCTCTGACACGATAGTTAACACACACAAACGCCAGAGCAATTATGACGAAGCACATTACTGATCTCATTTAAATATGAACTTAATTCAAACTACTTTATACGTATGTTAGTACTTTCAAAACGGTTTCGTAACCACTATTGTCTATATAGTGGAATAAACATACATTGTCATTGGTAGATCTAGTTGTTTCATTGATGGTTTGAGTTAACCATACCATTACATGCAGACGGAATGAGGGATTCATCGTAACGTGGACCACAACGACACCATGTATAAACACATTAAATCGCTAGCTTTCAACCGTTAATGAATCTTATACTCCTTTCTTAAGTCAGTGGAGGTCTTAAGTCTAAATACCTGAAATTAATTTGTTAGTTGATAAAGTAAAAATGTTTGCACAGCTTTGTCCTTTGTCTCTACGTCTACACACAATGTTCACTCACGAGAGGGAAATATTTCCACACTTGTATGGGGGTCGACACCTGACGACCGAGATTGTTGCTTATCTGTACCTGTTACAGTTACATGTTTGGAACCTATTGTTTTCCACAGTAACATGATTCTATGCAGACATTTCCAAGGTCTAAATGACATTTCATAAAGTGAGAAGAATCACGCAAAGTACTCACCAGCTTCGATATATTTAGCCGCAGTAACAGCTAACAGTATAGGAGATAATACATCTCCCTGTAGTCACTTATAAACCTGCCTAACAACGACAGCCGCCGTGATTGTTAAACTCGCCACAGACATCATATCGAGCGGCTGCATGTGCCCCTCCCTTTTGTTCAGTTTTAAACGTGTGTTACCTTGCTGAAGGTTGTTGTACGGCTTGAGTTGCGATTGACAGCCGTGGCATGATGACATTATTTGTCATCCGGATAAACCGCTGACATTAACCCAAATGGCCCTTTGTATGTACAAGGATGTACAAGTGAATGAACGGAGCGTTATGACGCGTACGCACAAACATACACCGTGTCTTACTGGTGCCCATTCGCACGCTAGTACACTTGATATCTATGTCGACATACACAGCGGATACATTAATAACATTACTACAATAATAAAGTTGATGAGGGAGCGCCATATAAAAGATTGTGACAGACTTAATGACCAGGGTGTTACTTAGATATAACTAATATGTGTGTGTGTGTGCCTGCGTGCGTGCGTGCGTGCGTGTCTGAATACATTTCGGGGGGAGGAGGTGTGTGGGGGGGGGGGTTACATGAAGTCAGTGTGTGATACAGTGATACACAGAGGGGAGGCTACATGAAGTCAGTGTGTGATAGAAGGGGGAGGCATAGATGTTAGACCTGTAAACATTTTCGAAAGTCTCTGGTTTACCTCTCATGTTTTCCACATCTACATGTTGTGAAAGTAATATATGTTAGCACTCATGATCGTAAAGAGATACACATCAGGACACTCGAACATCAAGAACTGAAGGCCTAAGAGGCCATTGTCGACGTGGCACAATGCTTGGTATCGTGTGACAAAAGGCTCTCTGACAGTGGCGTCACTTGGTGGGTACCATATATTCGCTTCCAAAACTTCCACATTTTCCACACACTGACGTGAAACCATACACTGACAGTCATGCCGATTTGTTCGTGATGTCCTCAAAAGACATACCAAAGGTATTATAGTTGTCGGACTAACGTTACCCGCGGGATCTTTGTTCAGATTTAGGCCATTCAGGCTGAGAGGAAGACTTTTACTTTGAACGTTAATGTCCGCTTATCGAAGTCCACAGCAGATGTGCATATTAAAGATGTCGAGTAAGGTTATTCACACAAAATCATGAGCGTAAGTCTAATTATAGTCTCAGAATATTTTATCACTGAAACATATAGAAAAGTGATAAGCTATAACGCTATAACGTTATTAAAATAGAAACGTTAAATCATTGTTATAAACACACAATTTAGTGTTTATCTCATGTCAATATAAGTGTTTTGTTGGGCAATAAAACGTGTATGTATACACCTATGTGAATGTGTGCTCGAGAGAGTGGTTGTGAAGCAAGTACAGGCAGTACAGCACTGACTGCATTATTGCTTCACGGCCCTCCTTTTCATGGAAGCACCTTTAACTGTCCCTTCTTTCAAATCCCGTTTGAAGGTTCCTACAGCACTCGATATGACCCTGTGAGTGAAAACACGATGAGAAATACATTGTTGACCAGGACGAGGGAGAGTGAAGCCATATCGCGCAAGGCATCTCGATCGTCCTCCACCAGATACATGCTGTTACTGAACTTAAACTTTAACACGTAGTCCCGGGTGCTTGGATGACACTGTCTCCCTCAGCTGACCTATTCCATCTAACCCAATCGCCATTACCCACTAAAACTGTCCCACACAACCCACACTTCCAACCAACACTGTCCCACACAACCCACACTTGCCACCAACACCGTCACACAGTCAACACTTTCCACCAACACTATGTCAGTCAGTAGAATCTCACCAAGCAGACACCAAACCAGCCATTGTGGTGTTGACAATATATGCCATGTTTTCCTGTATGCAAAGAACGGCTTGTTAGAATAACCCTTGGCTTTAAATGGACAAATATTACAAGCCAAGTGTTTGATTCTCATATTGACATATAATCCCACCCATAGGATATGTGAACACATTATTGAAATCCAAAAGGATCACACTGTCACTGACATAGTGTGCGGTGAGGTGGAACCTCGGCCCCTGAATGTTGCTCCAGTCAAGTGTTGAGTTTATGATATGAACAAAACGCAATACAACTGTTTCTTTCCCGCTGGCTAATAATTTCCATACGCACAACACTTACATTTCACTTTTGAACAGGTCTGTCAATGACCGTGGGGCCTGTAGAAGACTGTAAAAAGTTCTTTAGTGGAAGCATGCACCCTCCTGTCCGCCCATACATATGTCCACTTTCAACATCTGTATAATACTATTCAGGCACAGATGCCTCCACTCTCAAACACCACGACCCATATCACAGTATTCCACTAAGTAAGCGCAGATTGTGTTCCTATGTGTATAACGATCTGTTTAGACTAGAGTTGGGAATTGGTCAAAATCTCATAACTGATGACTGGTCCATTACGATCGATCAATCAGCAAAAATAATTGGTTAGAGTCTTTTATCAAGTTTTCCTGCAATGCTTCTTAATGCGCAACCCAATATATAGATATATGGTGTCGGTGTGTAAATAATCGAATCTGGATCAGGCAATCCAGTGATCAACATTATGAGCATCGTTCTCCGCAGTTGGGAGCCGATGACATGTGTCAATCATTTTGTTAATTCATTCCACTCGTTACTTTGTTATTGTTTCCCTATACACATAAATATAGTTCTGTACCCCATTCCCATTCACCTGATGAAGGAGTAAGCATTGTTGTGTTCTCATAATAAAGAAGTTGATATCCATAAAAATCTTCATTCTTATGCACTGCACTTCTAAATGTCCTTCAAAGACTTAAGACAGGGTCAGTTTCCTCATACGACAATGCTTGGTCACATTGTTTTACGTACCGTGGGGACTTCATGTTAAAAAACCCCAAAACGGTAGCAACTTTACCTTGGTAGGCCAGGAGTCTCGATCTCAATTCTAAAGAACATATTAGGGACATTATGGGCGGCACAATACCTGAGCGAGATCGTCTTGTACAAAACCATGATGTACTGGAACATGGTGAGGATGGTTCAGGGATGTGATGGCACATAGCGGTGAAGCGGAGGCTACACCAGATATTGATATTGTGCTCAGTTATTGATACGTATGTGATTTCTTGTGGATTGTATGCCAGAATTGTGTAAAGAACCGCACTTGTTAATGTCGTAGACTATAGGTATCAGCACTATGAAAAGTTTCCTTCTGAGAATACCCTGCAGTGCTTCGTTCTTGCGTTTAGATTTACCATGTGATTATTCCACGAGGTTTTATTTATCCCGATATCAGGTTAAATTGTGGTTTGGATAATGTTTTGAAAATAATGAATACTTTCCTCTGGTGATACATCTATGTATCCGAAATGGGATCCATATACATGTATCACGACTCTTGAAAAACGTTAGATCACGTGATCTTCGCATCGAAGTTTTATTCATTTCCACGTGCTTGCATTGGCCTCAAGAATTGAAAAAAAAATGCTTAAACCACAGTTCTAACGGTACTTTAAATGCTGCGATTGTTAAATGAGCAACGTGAACGTGCCGCTGACATGTTGCAAGCGGGAAGATCGGTTATTGACGTCGCAAAGCAATGGGATGCCGTGTATGACGTGCGAGGTCGTCTACAACAAACTGGCACCACTTCTGATCGCCCAAGGTCGGGTCGTCCACGTGTGACGTCACGAGCAGAAGACCGTCACATAGTCCTACTTCACCTACGTGACAGATTTCTGACGGCTACACGAACCAGGGCTGAGATGTTTAGAGGTCGACTGCCCTCACAGATCATTCGAGATCGGTTGCGGGCTGCCAATCTCCATTTTTGACGTCCACATCGAGGGCCAATATTGACGCCGTTTCATCAACGTCAACCTCTGCTGTGGGCCCAACGTCACCTCCGATGAACCCTGTAGTCTTTAGAGATGAATCGAGGTTTTCCCCTAGATTCGCGGACGTCAGGCATAGAGTCTGGAGACGACGGCGTAAACTGTATGCCCAATGTGTACAGGAAGTCGACAGATTCGGGGTGCTTTCTGTGGGAACAACCGTTCCTGACTTCTGGTTATCCGTGGAAACCTCCCAGCTGCTGCTTACCGCGACCAGGTGCTCACCCCTGAAAGAAAGTTCCTTCAAAACCCTGGAATCAACGTCACGGACTGGTCATCGACGTAACCAGACCTTAATCCAATAGAGCACGTTTGGGATGCACTTTGGAGAAGGCTTCGTGGTCTTAGGAACCAACCTCAGAATTTGCAGGAACTTGGCGCTGCTTTGCAAGAATCCCCAACCACGTGTTCACAAGCATCAGGCAGTCAATGAGGAGACGGTGTTTGGCAGTGGTGAATGCGCGGGGCGGTTATACACGATATTGAACTGAGAAATGTCGGCTTTTCATTCTTGTGATTTGACTTTCTGTATACCCATGTTTTGGAACGGCGGTGTAGCCTAAGGGAACTGATTGTGGCACTGTTAGTATATCGAGTACACCACACAGATCTCAGCAATGAAATAATGATAATTTAACCATCTTACCATCTCTTGTTCTTTTATAGTGCCCTGAAGAAAGAATGCCAGGTTTCTTTTTTGACTCTGTATATGTTAATATATATTAATCTGAAATGGCCAGCCTAGTTCCCCCAGACACGGAAACCACTTCCCTTTTCACTGTTTCAGTCACTGTTAGAGTCTACAGCCATGTGTTTCATATACGTTTAGAGTCTACATTTATATGTGATATTTACCATTAGAGTCTACTATCATGTGTTTCATTTACTCAAAGAGTCTACTGTTTCCTTCACCATTACACTCGTGTGTTCAACTATATTACCCATCACAAGTGTAGTGTAAGTGTAGCCGCATACTTCAGTCAACTGTTCTAAACTAGATTTTGCAAGATATTCCATACTGTTTAAAGGTACTTGTCACATGAACTGATGTGTAATAAAACAAATTCGTAACGTTGACAAGATTATTTTCATGCGTTCAACAAATGATTAAACTTTGTGAAAAAATGGCAAATTCTTCTAAACACTTTACACCAAGACGTAGCAGTTCACATGCACGATATCTGCACATGCTTTTCTGCAATTTGATGAATCATCCTCGCGCAATTAATCTGCATACGGTTTGCAGTTGTTTCCTCGAGATGGCGGAGAAATTCATCTTCGTTGTAACCATGTATATATATATAACATATAATGGGTGTTTTAAGTGAGTCTAGACTTTTGATGGGTAGTATAATTATTGCATATTTCTTTCATGTGTTGAACCGACTGTTGCACTTTACTGCCTCGCGTTCAGTTTGCCCTATTGTTACGTATTGCAGTTAGTTCACTGTTACATGTTACACTTCGTTACATTGCTCTATTATGCGCCGGATATTTCACACGTTGTTGCACATTAGTCACAAACTATAATGACAATCTTTTGCCTTTTATAATTCGGTATTGCTATACGCCGCATTCAACACTTTTCCACCCGAGTCAAGTCAACTTGTAAACAAGTACGAAAAAACAAACCTCAAACGAGCGTTATATCTGATCCAACTTAGCCTCATATGAAGACAAAGAAAACTTTCGAAGGACGTGTCATAACGAGAATTTCATATCAGAAACTACCCCCCCCCCCCACCTCAGTGTCTGACACACACATACACACACACACACACACAGACGTACGCACGCACGAACCACAAAAAATAAATAAAAAATTAAATATATAAATAAATAAAAATAACACTGTGTAGTAACACTGCGTGTGTCATGTGTCATGAATATGCATTTGAGGTGCATTTCTACTATCTAACGTCGTGCATAACATTTCTCAATTTAATAACCACACTTCATAATCCGAACCTTTAAAAGGATATATTAAGTACTACGTGGCAGATAGTATGTCCTACGTAGGATATACTAAGTCCTACAGTGAAGATAGGATGTCCTACGTGGGAGATAGTCATACACACACACACACGCACACACAACAAAACAAACAAACAAACAAACAAACAAACAAACAAACAAACAAAAAAAACCAACAAAATTTTCACCGTGACCCTACTACGCTTCAATACTTTTAAGAAGTAATACCAAGGCAGTGCTTACAAAATTGAAACCTGTTATAGACATACAAGCAAGCCTTTGATGTATTCTTGATGTTTCAATGAACCTTTTGTATTTCTGCCTAAATACTTAAAGCTTGACTGGTGTGCTTCGGACGTTAACACTATTCTGTTCAGAAATGCCTTAAACTCGGCAGTAAGGACATGCTGGGTTACCCATAGATGAGACGCGATACCGACTATACCAGATCAAGTCTGGGCCATAAACGTCAGCACAGACAGAAACATAAGGATTTTCTACACTGGAGGTAAATATGTTAATGTGATAATGTTGAATAAACTGAAATACTTTGCAACTTGAAATGCTCAATAATAGCACTGGTGAAAACTGTGACATACGCTCTGACACTGGAGCCCATACACAAAGATAATGTTAGGTTTGTTTTTGTAGAACTACGCACTCAGCAATATGTCATCTATATATGGCGGCGGTCTGTAAATAATTAAGTCTTGAACACGCAGTCCAGAGATCAACATCATGAGCATCGATCAATACAACTAGAATACGATCACATAAAGTCAGCAAGTCTGACCCACCCGATCTAGTTAGTCACCCATTACGACAAACACTGGGCTACTGAAGGCCATTTCTAACCCAGATGGTAAAGGGGCACACAAAGGATACATGAATAAGTAGCATGAAAGGGACATTTGCTCAAAACAGGTAACGTAACCTACCTTTACATACTTTATCGTTACAATGCTATTTAATGCACAGTAGCGTTACAGACACATTTACCTGGACTTATTACGTTACTGGGACATTTTCCTGGGCGGATATAAAAAATTACAGGAACATTTACTGTACAGATAGCGTTTCAGATATATTTACCTGGACATATTACATTACAGGAACATTTTCCTGAACGGACACTATTACTGAGATATTGCCACACAGGTAGAGTTACAGGAATTTGTCAGCACATCTGTATGCATTAAAATAACATAACAGTCATATTTCAGGGAAGATGGATTCCGTGAGTAACGTTTCACGTAGTAAAGTCCACTGTAATGAATGATGTATCGGGACTTATCTCGGAACCATGAACGGAAATCCGATCAATAACTGAATGTATATGAATAAATGCATACCAAAATACACAATATAAAGAAGAAATAATAAACCAGTATCCTGTGTTGAATGTGGAAAATAAATTAGGGGACATGAAAGAATACATGACAGATTTCAGTCGAGCTCTATAGTAATGAACTCGAGATATACGTGCATACACACCCCTGGCTTCACACGATCCACACAGAGAACCTTACGTACAAGACGATGAGTTCGTTGACATTCGCGTCATCTGGTTTATTCATGAACACATACATTGTTTAAGATAACCTCGTGTGTTAATTTACACAAAATATGTTCATTAACCAACGGGCTTATTAACACACATACTGGTTCATAATATATAGTGGTTTCATTTAAGGCATAGATTTCACATCGTTCAGTACGTTCATTGGACACATACGTGGTTTCACATTGAAGGTTCACATTACTTGGCGGGTTCAGGTAACGCACAATTTGTTTCACATTACTTGGCGGGTTCAGGTAACACACAAATGGTTTCACATTACTTGGCGAGTTCAGGTAACACACAAATTGTTTCACATTACTTGACGGGTTCAGGTAACACACAAATGGTTTCACATTACTTGGCGAGTTCAGGTAACACACAAATTGTTTCACATTAATTGGCAGGTTCAGGTAACACACAAATTGTTCACATTACCTGGCGGGTTCAGTTATTACATAAATTGTTTCACATTACTTTGAGGGCTCAGTAAACACACAAATTGTTTCACATTACTTTGAGGACTCGGTAAACACAAGTTGTTTTACATTACCTGGCTAGATTAGTTAACACACAAATTGTTTCACATTACTTTGTGGACTCGGTAAACACAATTGTTTCACATTACTTTGAGGACTCGGTAAACACAATTGTTTCACATTACCTTGCTTGTTCAGTTAATACAGGCCTGAACTCATAACTTCGTTAACACCATCCTTTCTTCACATTACGCCTTGTGTTCTGGACGCGCAGATTGTCTCTCAATACCCGTAGGTCAAATGGCCTGCTTCACGTGACTTGGTTTGTTTGTTAACAAACTGACGTTTTCTTATCCATTTACACAGAGACAGTTGAACATAGCGAGTTCATAAACATAGACTATTTCAAAATACTTCTTTCCTGTCATGCCATCACGTGATCCGGCGGGATGTTGTGCTTTCAGAAATATGGAAAGATAATCCATTTAAAACTGGAATACCTGGGCACAATACCCTCAAATTATCGCAATATATGACATATGTATATCCTTGAAGCAATGTCCAAAGTATGTGAGCTGAAGGTTTGATATGACGCACAGCTTTGAAATCCTAAAGGTTAGTTTAGGTATATAATACCATTGTGTAGTGCAGTCTTCGTCAGCCACAAAATATTAATGAAACTATTGTTAGCTAAGTCTATAAATTCATTGTACGCTGTAAGCTTTCCAATTAATGTGCGGTATATCTTGCCTCTGTCCATTGTCCATAACATGTATGACTTCAATGTAATTGTCGGGCGCAGGCTTTTACAAGTTGAATAACCTGTGCCCAATTCTTTTCACTGCTGAATGAAGCATGTTCAAACAAACAAACTCCAAGAAAGGCTCTTTGGTTACAAGCATCGGGTTTTTCTATAATATGGCACTGTTGTTCGTAGCGCAACAAGACACCATCGCAACAACTGTATTTATAGACTAAAGCTTAGCCTCTGAATGTGTATCATTTTAACAGTAACAAAGAAACCATGTAAATTGAAATGGCGCCCAAGGAATACCAGAATACCAGAAAGACCAAGGGTGAGAGGGCTAGGCAGTAGTGAAAATGATGTGGTTCAGGGACCGTGAGACAGAGTACAGTAATTACTATGTTTGTTTCCGCCAACGCATTGCAATCAATATAGCTGCCGTGAGTCCTCACGCCACATAAATAAGATCAACACAGTCATGAAGTGGCTTTGGAAGTACCCGGGTCAGATGAGGTACAGGAGAAGAGAAACCTAAAAACTTTTGATTTGAAAGACTGTTGCAACTGCATTATATACCCCCGCATTATGCTCTCACAATAGCTGTTTGATAGCAAAAGGATACAGAATTAATTAACATAGGTAAGGCAAAAAATAACACCTTCTTCGGAATGATCTTTATAAAAGCACATTCCCATCGCACTTCGCTTATGGGATAAGTAAAAACTAATTCATAATATCATTCCTTCAAAAGTGACATACCTCAAACAAATTATGATTCATATAGAACAGTTATAACAGAACGTCCAACTGTCCTAGTGTCTTGTTATGGCCTTGGGAAATACACGAAAAAGTGATCAGTTTGCATGTATGCATAACATCCTGAATACTCTTTTGATCCTGCTCAAGCAAGTGGAAGCGTGCTCAAGGCAGATCACTGCAAATGTACCACAAATAGATCTTGTGAGGAACTGTTCATTCAATGCATTTCTCTTTCAACTGTTATTCACTCTTCCACCCTCTATCTCAAGCTATGAAAACAAAATATACCTTAGCTATATATAATTTTCAAATGTGATAATACCATAGGGAGGGTAATCTAAGTTGACAATGCTTGTCTCCCACTCCCATTCACCTTTGTGTTTACATGTACTTCAGATACACTTTCTGATCTTTCATAAAGGAGTTCAGGTGAGTGCGTGTGTGCGTGTGTGGTGAGAGACAACTGGCTGGTGTAATTAGTGAGAAGGCCGATAGTATTCGCTATCACTTGTGATTCCTTGCGGCGAACAGCGCTGCAACGCTGAAATACTGCACACAACATTCTTACGGCGTGCAGGCATAACATAGGGTCTATTGAAGAAACCGTCACTTGAACACGCCCATAATTATTCAATTGCTGTGATAATATGATGAGGCAGAATACAATTTCTAGAATCCACATTTGATGTAGATAATTATTTTTTATAATATGCGGCTCCACCCTAGGATTACCGTTCATGAAGTCAGGTAAGATGTGTTACAATGGTTAACACAGGTATGTACAGTTACATCAAGTACATTTCAATGTTCTTACTGTACGTAACGTTTTTAAAAAAAATTTTGCCAAATATTCTATTCTGTTTAAAAGTTCTGTTTACACATGAAGTGATGCATTACAAAAAGAAATTCATTCGTTGAAAAACCTAACGTCATAAGTTCAATAAATGATAACAGCCAGTGAAAATTGGCGAATTCTTAACTTCACACCAAAACGCAGCGGTTCATATGCACAGCATTTGCATGTGCTCTTGCAATTAATCTGCACGACATATAGTGAGCATAACGAGTCCGGGTATTGGGACAAGTACTCGGGCCCAATTCATTACCCACCCGTCCCTGGTATCAGGGTTATCCGCCCCAGCTCTAGCAGAACAGCTACTAATTTCCCAACTCCGCAGATCTTGTCATGAAGGTTCACAGATCCCTTTTAGCTATGAGTGATGTATTCCTACATTAACAGATCTACTTACAATATATATGATGACAGTGTAACGGGCATGGTAGCAATTTAGAAATTGGAATCTATCACAGCACAAAGCGAGACTAACTTGCTGCCAGCTACAGCCACTGTTGTGTACACGTTGTCGTTTTAAGTGAATAAAGAAGGCACGGCAGGCGAATGCGACTCGTGTTATAAAAAGGTAATAGCTGTCATGCATTATGTGCATCATCTATGTAAACAATGCATGCTCCACTAAATACCCACTGAACATGTAAGTGAAAATGGTAGCATCAATGACATTCTTCAAATATGAAAGGTCTGTAAAAATATTCAGTAATGACCATATAAAGAAATACAGTGGAAACTGACTAAACCGGCACTCACTGGGACAGCAGAAATTATCCGGTATAGACAATGTGCCGGATTGAAGAACTGGTAATGAATGTACAAGCCACGGATGGGACTGAGACTTTATGCCAGTGTTGACAGCTTGCCAGATTGGACAGATGCCGGTTTTGACAGCTTCCACTGTATATTGTATGGAGAGGTGAAAGTAGTTGGGGAAATATTCACTGACAATTAGCGCTGACACAAGGTCTTCGCTGACGTGAAACATGCCCTATTATGCCGTCAATACCTGAAATGTACCAGCGTTTGTAGCATGGCGTAGAGGCACGTGTGCCACGGAGCATGTGTACTCCATTCCTGGCATCTGTGATAGTACACTATGTGAGTTGTCATCACTCAGATGGAAAGGGCGATAGAATGGCGCTAAATGTTCTTCGTGTTCGACATCAATACCACACAAATACAGTGACATCCGCCTCCTGCTAACTACAAGGTCATGATCTTTGTACTGGTTTTGACTACAGATTATACCCGTTACATATCTGTGTAAAGGTATAAACTATGGTTTAGTCTAGTTTTGTTTCTGGACTAAACTACCGGGAAAAAGGTATCGCCTACTTCGCCCAACCAAAATTTATGAAATTATTTTACAAACAGAAACTAGTCTTCCAAAAATTCGACAAAATATTCATTCTAATAATGGTCTTGCATTTGCCGCAATTCATTAAGAGAGAGTCAAGGGGTCGAAATTTGAAAAAAAACCCAACACATATGAGAATTCATTCAAAAAGAATATAAATAGTCACAAAATGAGACGAGAGCTAGGGACACGTCATATATAGCCAGTGTTACCACCCTGGGCACCCATATACGCCAACACACTGACGTTGTCAAATGGCGGATGGCGTCAGCAGGAATTAATCCTGCTCAAGAGTCCAAGTGAGTCTGTTCAAGTTCCTGTATGTTTGCTGGTGCTGGTGCATGCTGTCTCATCTGACGATCAAGACATCCCAGAGAAGATGGGAAGGGTTCATGTCTGGAGACTGTACGCTGACGTTAAATATGTGCAGTTCCGTCGTGGTCTGACCCATGGAATTGTATAATAAAAGATCGAGCAAAATTCTTGGATTCTTTGGACTTATAGAGGATTTAGCTACTGACTCATATCTCATGTTCACATTGCATCTCAAGGCAAAAGAAGACCAGCATTGTGTGATGATCATCGTATACCCTGCCTAGTATTTTAGAGAGAGGTTTATGTCTTTATTGCTACAACCGCTGACATTGCATTACATTGCCATTTGTACTGACACGCAACCTTACTGTCCACGTTATTCCTTTATACTGATATGTAATCGATCTGTGAACATAGTTATTTTTGTCGATACAGTTATATACAATTGCCGATGACAGAACACATCTTTGTTTGTTTGTTTGTTTGCCACTGCTGCTGCAAACCGTATGCAAATGGATCGCAAATGGTCAGAATGTAGATGGCCAAGTTCATAACTGAGCTTTGAACAGGCATGCATGAAATTGTGTTGTTCTGAACACGTTTCAAAACAAATAAATAGCTTACCATTGTAGTGTAACATTGCATGATGTAGCAAGCGATATTTACTACCCAAATGACATAAAACCGTTTAAACATCTCATTCAGAACTTGATAAGAAGAAAGAGGAAACCGGTTTCTTGAAACCTGGTAAAGTTATCTAAGTTACATTGTACTGGGCCCGCGACTAGGACACGGCGCCTGCTGTATGCTGGTGTTTGTTTAGTGGCGAGTGCATCTTCAAGTAGGCAGAAAGCAGCGCACTTCCACCTCTTACCAGTCGTACCGTCACTTGTAGAATCTCAGCCATGTGTGGACGTGACAAAGATTACATGTCAAAAACTGAAAGTGGACATGCCACTCCCAGTTTTATGCGTAAACTAGCATATTAAAATCTCAATAGAATTTTTATTGATGACATGTTATGTGAAACGCAGACGTCAATGTATTTAGTGGTGTGGTAAATGGAATACTTTGAAGGTGTTTTTTTGTCCAAGTCATGAACGCCTGCGTGCGTCAGTCGTCTGCATGGTGAATAAGTGATTTACTGCATTCAAGTTATATAACATGTCTACTTTTTGCTACTTGCTGCAGACGACGTTGTTCTTGTTGTAGATAGCGCAAATGGTATGGAAAGAATGCCTTGATAGTCTCACAAGTTAAAGTGAATCATGGGATCTGACGGTTAATATGTCTAAAACTAAAATAATGTTTTTAGAAAAGGTGCAAAATTATCATTTGTGGAAACGTTGACCTACAGGGAGATTAATGTGGTTGTAGTTTCTGTCTATAACTATTTGGGCTTAGTTCTTACCAGCCAATTACGTTTTTCTCAGAGCTGCAGTTCCCTTGCCATAAACGCCAAGAAAGCCTTGTTTGAAGTTTTGAGAACGATGTATTCCTATGGGCAGTTTATCTACAAGGTTTACAATATTTGATTCCCAGATCATGTCAATGTTGTTATACGGCTCCGAGTTGTGGGGCTTTCAGTGTCTACAGTGTTTAGAGAGAATACAACATTTAGCGATCAAACGGTTTCTTAACATTAGTGCAAGGGCTCCAAATGTTCTAGTTATGGTCGAATGTGGCAGATTCCCACTTTATTTGTCTTCTCTGTTGAGATGCGTCAAATTTTGGCTGAGAGCTACTCGTATGCCTAGTGATGTGTATCCACGTAAAGCATATGGAATGCTGTATTCATTGGATAATGTCAATTGCCATGCATATGGGCTTCATCTCTGATTGGTCAAAAATAAAACACCAGTATTATTTTTATTTCATGGTGCGATATATCGTGTTGGAGCAAGCCTATTGAGGGTCAAGGACAAACATGGTGGACTCGATCACTCAATACCGCTAATTTCGCAATTGCAGGTAAAAGAATAACCTATTTCATTTGAGAGGTTGTAGAACGAAAGCAGAATATCTAGCGATTACGGAAAGGTTATGTTTTTTCGCCGATCGGATGTTTTTAAGTGAAATACATAGTATTTCATCTCCGAGAGGAGATGATTTTCGTAGGCAAGTTTTTGGCGTACAAATGAAAAGTTGTCTTTTACCGAGATCCAAGCAATGTTACTCGGTACATAGTGCATCGATTTTAATAATTTTGGATGTATTCGAAAGTGAATTTATCTGGTTTTATTTCAGTAATAATCGTTGCTGTATATTCCACAATTTCCCACCCATTTTCAATTTGACAACTTTGTGCGCGTTACATCCGTTTCCTTCTTTATATGTAGGCTTGTTGGAACCAGGACGTATTAGTTTCAGCAATGCAAACCCCTATGAACTGTTCCTTACACGACCGCGACTTGACGAAAGTGCGTATTGGCATGACTAGATTACAAGTTGAACTTGGGCGATGTCATAACGTAATGAGAACACTGCGACCGTGTCAAATGTGTAACTTAGCCAGGATTGAAGATGAATTTTGTTATGATATGTCAAGCTTATGAAAGCTTAAGATCTAAATACCTGCTGTCGTCTGTACATCCTATCATATAAAAATCTAGTAAACGGCATGTGGTGATACAAAGCTGTTATAAAGCTGCCACTTCATGTTCAAGGTGCACTACATATGAGATGTCAAATGCAAGCCTCAACCTGCTGGTTACATCAGCGGTATATGGGTGATACTATAATGCAGTTAGAGCACCATAACTGAGGAATGGGTGTAAATTAGCCATTATTGAAGATGAACATCGCGTTAAAATGCCCAGTGTATGACCTCAAACGACACCGCTTGTCTGTACATCCTATGATATAAACTTATTAACACAAACGTTATTATTAAGCTACAACGTCATGTTTACTACGCACTAAATTTGAGACGTCCATGTTTGTAACATACAACGTCCAACCTGTTGCCGTATCATCTGTATATGGGCCGGTTGCCACACATGTTGAATAAACTATTAATATTACAACATGTCTTGTGAATGTGGGTGATTGTGAACGTCTGCGGACGTCAGTCGTTTGTAGGGTGAGTGAGTGGTTTACTGTGTTCAAGTTATACAATGACATGTCTTGTAAATGTGGGTGATTGTGAACGTCTGCGGACACCAGTCGTCTGTTGTGTGAGTGAGTGGTTTACTGTATTCAAGTTATACAACGGTATGTCAGGTAAATGTGGGTGATTATGAACGTCTGCGGACATCTGCGGACGTCAGTCGTCTGAAGGGTGAGCAAGTGGTTTACTGTGTTCAAGTTATACAACGACATGTCAGGTAAATGTGGGTGATTCTGAACGTATACGGACGTCAGTCGTCTGTAGGATGAGTGAGTGGTTTACTGTATTCAAGTTATACAACGGTATGTCAGGTAAATGTCGGTGATTATGAACGTCTGCGGACATCAGTCGTCTGTAGGGTGAGCGTGTGATTTACTGTATTCAAGTTATACAATGACATGTCTGTATCTGTACATGTGGGTGATTGTGAAGGTCTACGGACGTCAGTCGTCTGAAGGGTGAGCGAGTGATTTACTGTGTTCAAGTTATACAACGACATGTCAGGTAAATGTGGGTGATTCTGAACGTATACGGACGTCAGTCGTCTGTAGGATGAGTGAGTGGTTTACTGTATTCAAGTTATACAACGGTATGTCAGGTAAATGTCGGTGATTATGAACGTCTGCGGACATCAGTCGTCTGTAGGGTGAGCGTGTGATTTACTGTATTCAAGTTATACAATGACATGTCTGTATCTGTACATGTGGGTGATTGTGAAGGTCTACGGACGTCAGTCGTCTGAAGGGTGAGCGAGTGATTTACTGAATTCAAGTTATACAACGGCATGTCAGGTAAATGTAGATGTTAAGCCTTATGCGACGCAGGGCTCGGGCGTTTACGTTTTTGTGAAACCCACGGGTGTGATGCTGACAAACCTGGAAAGATCATATGGACAGGATTCGAACCACAGTAACACGTTTCTGGCAACGCAACACCGCACATGGATTAGAGGGCGCAAGAAACGACTTAGGCTCCCGTACCCGGGGAGTCTGACACCCGGTGATCAAAACACATGGTACAGGGGCATGTTAACAGCATTATCTGAAGGGCATGAATAAGCCCTGTAATTGTACAATATCTAGATGTTATTATTGCTCCCTCAGGCAGGTATTCAGGGTGGGGCGAGACCCCGAAAATATTCACTATTATGTTCCGTGTACAAGGCACACGGATCACTGGTCAGGGTACTGGAGACCGGAGTACGTATGAAGTGAACGTATCTACAGGTAAATATGGACATCGAGAAACCAACAACATTATTCACAGAACAGACCCGACATAGCTACGCTGCACCTCATCGCTGTCTGTGTCATTTCTGTGTTCACGATTATTCACCTATATCACGTTATCATCATCTTTTGTAAACAGTATCTAAATACACGATTTTACACATGACATACCTTGCTTTAATTACATCCACACCGTTCCCACGTCACTTAGAGTAAATCTCACCACAGTGTATAACAACTACACAAAGGGCAATGGAAATGAAAGTTGACGGGGTACAAGGATGTGAAGTGGTGAGGTATCGTTTACTGATCTGGGACTTTGTACAGGGCACACTGAGTACTCGGTCTGTCTGAGCGGAGTATATACAAAATCCTTGATTGTCATGGATTATGGGCGGTGGTTGGTACCTGAGGCTTTTGGGTAACAGGAAGAGGTTCGTGAGTGAGAGCAGTTGGTCAGTGGGCAGTGGTTGGTATCTGAGGGCGGTGGATAACAGGAAGAAGTTGGTGGGTGAGAGTGGTTGGACACTGTAATCATTACAAGAAAAGATCTGGTACTATAATCAGTGACAAGAAACGGCCACCCTGGAGTAAAAGTAGACATTATTAAATAATTATCCTCTGGGATGATTGTGAACCATCAGACTGTGGTTGTTAACAGAGCAGTCAACAATGACGCTGAAGAAATAGGGGAGCTGACTGTCGAAAACCAACACGCCTAGCTGCCACTGTACAGTAATCACCCAGTTCGCCTCAGGTCTATAAGTCTTGTTCAAGGAGTTTCAATACATGCAGCCGCTTTTATGAATTTGGATCATAAATCTCCACACACAAGGTCACCTTTTTACACATTCTACATCACTTTAACGTAGGGTATACAAGGGTATACACTTTTCTTCACACATCTGCAGGGATGTGCTTCTCTTTACTAAATCAAATGTGTTCTGCATCTGATTAAAAGTCTATGTCCGGTCATAATATGTGGGGTCATCACTGAGGAGTAGCCAGTCAGGAACAGGTGCGTGGGAAATACGCGAGCACACTGATAAACATGGGTAACGTAGAGTAGCCAATCGGGGACAGGTGTCTTTGAAATACACGAGCACACTGGTAAACATAAGTAACGTGGAGTAGTCAATCACAAACGGGTGTGTAGGAAATACACGAGCATGCTGGCAAACGGCTACACAGAAATACAAAGCAAATGTCGACCACACTGCCATGCTACTTCTACACACACGCACGCACGCGCGCACGCACGCAAGCACAACACAGGCACACAGACACTGAACACACACGTAGGCGTGTACTCTGACGGGTGCACGGACATGCAGCCGAGGACGGGTACACGGACATACATAGTGTTATGTACAGATACAAACGCTGGTAGATGGTTACACGGGTAGATGGTTACACAGTCATGCGCGGGTATATGGTAACACAGTCATACACGGGTACATAGGTATGTATAAGGGCAGATGGTTGCATGGTCATACCCGGGTAGACAGTTACACAAGCATACACGGGTAGATGTTACACAGTCATACATGGGTAGAAGCCTACACAGTCATACTGTACATGGTTAGACAGTCACACACGGGTAGATGGTTACACAGTCATGCACGGGTATATGGTTACACAACCAAACACGGGCAGATGGTTGCACAACCATACACGGGCACATGGTCAGACAGTCATACCTGGGTAGATGGTTGCATGGTCATACACGGGTAGACAGTTATACAGGCATACACGGGTAGATGTTACACAGTCATACATGGGTAGGAGCTTACACAGTCATACTGTACATGGTTAGACAGTCACACACGGGTAGATGGTTACACTGCCGTACACGTGTTAAGTGATACACTCTCGTACACCCGTAGACAGTCGTAATCCTCGATGGACGAGTCGAATATTTATCACCGCATAACGGTAGTACCGTGTCACAATACACCGTCAGGCAGTGTTAAAGTACAACTTACCCTTTGCCTGTGGCTTGTGGTCTCTCTCGACAATGTGTTCCTCAACAGTTGAAAGCCGTTTGTCGTCTTCACTAATAGATGACAGGCGTCTGCCAGCATGGAAAGATCTGTCGAAAGGTCCAGTAACGACGCTCATCTTTACCGAAAAACACAAGATATCCGATAGACCCCACCGCCACGAGGAGTAGAAAGTTCACAGTTATAGTAACTCCACGAGGGCGCTCTTCGAACAAACCAAGGGCTGCCAATTTACTCGAGTGTCATATGCTACCATGGGCCTAGCTATTTTACAACCGCTTTGTATGATTTGTGTCACTTCTTCGAGTATGTCATGTTACGAACGCGCCCATACCTTGAATCTTAAAAAAAAAAGTTTACTATTTGCAGATATCTGCCGGATGTTTCCTCGGTGGTAGTGTCATCACGGAGGTAGGTAACAAGGCAGTGTGGGTTAATAATGTGTTCATCCACAACTAGTTCGTGCATTCACTATCCTCATTAACTGTGCCTATATACAGATCTTACTTGAGTGAAATTTAACTTAACTGTTGTTTACGCTCCAGTGGCTTACACAGGATAGCACTGTAAATTGCTCACGGGTCTCGAGGGGTCATGGGTTAGTGTGCCCTTGATGTTTGTTTATGATAACTGAGTCCGAACGGAGCAATGGGGTACATTGCAATGTGCCGTGCATATAATTGGGGTACAGTGAAAATAATAGAACTCATAGCCAATCAGAAAGCGACATTTATGTGTGAGATAAGATACTAATCACTGTACTTAAGGTGATCACTGTACCTGGGCTGGTAATGTGCATTAACAAAGTCTGGATGTCGGCCGAGTTACCGACATCCTCGAGCGATTTTTAAAATGTTTATTCATCAACACATAGACATTAATAAGCAAATTCAGCGCATTCAATATATTTGAACCATCACGGTTTACCAGTGTGCTAAATAATGTTGATTGTATACACGTGGAAGGTTGCTTATTCGAGGCAAATGATCGCCAAGCGATGTACCTGCCGCCATGTTGGGATGCCGGTTACGTATGTCACCAGCATTACCTTAGGTACAGAAGAGTTACAGAGAGTTACAGTGAAGGATCAACGAGGTATGTAGTACACCCCGGGAGACTACACCAGTTTATCGTGTCTATCTGACATCAATAACTCGAAACTCTGTATAACGTGGCAGCTTACGTGGATGGGGTAGCTGTAACCCCCTACCAAGCTCACAATGCACGGACAGCCTGACAACTGCCCGTCGACAAATGAAGAGAAATAATATTTCTGAACTGATATAAACTAGAATTATTAACAAAACTAAACAAAACCAATTACTACATGACTCATAAAAATAAGTAAAAAACGTCAAATTAAGTACCGTATATACGGCTGAACCACTTAGTGTTACCTCTGTTAATCTGCGGAAGAAAGAATATGGGGGAACGGAAGGAACTATTTCCCACCTCGGGTTTGCCAAACAGAGACACACTTGTCAGCGACATAAACTTTGGTCAAAACGCACAGGCATGCACGCACATACGCACGCATGCACACTTACACACGCGCACATTCACATATACATAAAGCTGTAGTTGGTTCTGCTCTCCTGCGTCATGTGCACACGCAAGAAAGTTTAACGGTTTAACTGTTGTAGAAGAATAGAGTGTACGCGGGCAGGTCAACAGAAGAAATCCTGGCAACGCGATCAAGGCGTTTAGTTTACAAACAACAGCTTCGTGGGTGGAGGCGAGATACCCGCTTTCTGTATGAATTTGTCACGCGTTCACGGTTCGATGTGTTCAGGGAGTGGCGTTTGGGTAATACGTTGTTGAGAGCAGGGTTTATCAACCCGGCACGTTCGTTTATCGAAAAGCTTTGGTGTGGATCTATAATCAAATAGCTACAAAAAAATGCATGTGGAGGGGAAGGGGTAGGGTGGGGGATAAGGGCCGTATCAGATGACACACCGTAATGGATTACTATGACACGAAAGTCACCGTGGGAGTCACCTGGGCAAGGCAACATCAAGTTAGGAACGGATTTGGGATTGGGGATTCGAATCCCGAATTTGATTATTTTTCATATTCGGTATTTTTTGCATATTCGACACTCGGCATTCTGTATTCTGCATTTGAACTCTAAATATGTATTTCTTTAACACATTTGGACTTGGGGTCTTCAACTACACGTAGCTATACGTTTTGCATCTTCACTTGTCAAAATTCGGAATTCAAATGAACCATTTATCCTCAAATAATGTACATGTAGGGGGCAAAAGGAAATATGAACAAAATCCCTGTTTCTTATTAACGCCAAGCTAAATCACCCATCCAATATCACAGAATCAGTGATAGGAACCAATGAATGAATGCATGATATGATCATATTTCTAAAAACGGGTTTGTGGGTTAATGGAAATTAATATAGCTTTGAAAAAACTTCCATTTTTATCACTACACAGTCATTGAGGTTGTGTAATGCTGTGAAACCTGCAAACTGCGATTGGTACTTGGGAACCAACGTAATAATGTACGCTATCCAAGAAATGGTCGGCGAGAACGAAAATGGATCCTGAAGCACTATTCAGTCCACTTAGCCTCAGTGTTAATCACTACACTGCTGTGAATAATAATACTGAGCTTAAGTCTACTTACACTGAGGCTCTATTCAGTCCACTTAGTCTCAGTGTTAATCACTACACTGCTGTGAATAATAATACTGAGCTTAAGTCTACTTACACTGAGGCTCTATTCAGTCCACTTAGTCTCAGTGTTAATCACTACACTGCTGTGAATAATAATACTGAGCTTAAGTCTACTTACACTGAGGCTCTATTCAGTCCACTTAGTCTCAGTGTTAATCACTACACTGCTGTGAATAATAATACTGAGCTTAAGTCTACTTACACTGAGGCTCTATTCAGTCCACTTAGTCTCAGTGTTAATCACTACACTGCTGTGAATAATAATACTGAGCTTAAGTCTACTTACACTGAGGCTCTATTCAGTCCACTTAGTCTCAGTGTTAATCACTACACTGCTGTGAATAATAATACTGAGCTTAAGTCTACTTACACTGAGGCTCTATTCAGTCCACTTAGTCTCAGTATTTATCACTACACTGCTGTGTATAATAATACTGAGCCTAAGTCTATTTATACTGAGGCTCTATTCAAACCGAGGAACTATGCATCTGCTGTCTCAACCCACCTATGAATACCGCATATTGTAATTATGAAGTTAAATATCTGCCCCTAAGCTAATGACGAGTGCACTTTAAGAAGCATATAAATTTCATTTTAAAGAGATGTTTTGGCAGCGGTACAAAAATCTGTATCGAAACGTCTCACTCATGAAAAAAGAAAGGTGATATCCATAACGTTTGTTCTTTTCTGATGTTTAGTATGCTCCCTCGCAAAGAGGCAAACCTATACAGTAAAATAATATAATGTGAACACGGTGCAGTCACCCATTGTACAGTATGTAATAATCCATACTACCATGGAAATCTTTTATTTTCTAAAACACAAATTAGTCATTTTCAAAATGGTTTTTCAAGCTTGTCTGATGTTTCAATTACAAAACGAATACGTCATTTCTATCTTTCTACACGCACAATTTAAGAAAGGATCCCAGTTTCTTTTTTATAAGGGATGTAACTCTTCGATGACTAAACGGGGACTTTCAGGAAATGAAAAGCCACGTGCACTTTAAATGCAGTCAGTGTTAGTGTTTTGAAATATCTTTTTCTCATGGTGTGTGGCCTCATCATTTGCATCTGGATAATTAAAAACTAACTGAAAACGACACAAATATAATGATGACCTCAGTGAATTCAGCTCAGTTACATCTGTGTAAATTTTTCTAGGGACCATTCTAGGGACTCATGCAGTAAAAGTATTTTTCTGGATCGATTCCTTAATATCACCATTTCATGGTTTGTCCTGTTGAATCGTTTCTAAGACTTGTTGGTAAGAGAGAAAAAGAGCAGCACCAAAGTATATTAGAGAAAGTACTGTAACAACTCCGATGGTTTGTGAATCTCTCTGATGAAAGGATGTTTTACAAGTGTGCTGCTTCACAAAGCGACAAAACTATACAGCAGCATGATGGGAACAATGTACAGCAACTCATTAAAATTCACACTGTTCCATGTTTTAGATGGGTTGCCGAGTTCGTCGGATGTTACAACTATCAACGAATACGCCGTTTGTATGTTACTGATACGTGCACTTCAAAGAAAGATCCCAGTTTTGTTTTTATAAGGGAAACAACTCTTCAAGGATTGTTCGAGGAATCGCCGGAAATGGAAAGACACGTGCTCTTTACAATTCGCATTTTGAAACATCTTTTACTCATGGCGTGTATATGATTTATTCACCACAGACGTGAAGTGGAGGTGTACAGTGTATTCACCATCTGTATCTGCTGATATCTTAAACCCACTAACAACAACACTTCTGATCATGACCTCAATGATGTGTAGCGAAACGAATGTGCAAATTGTTTAAAGCGCTCGTAAAATCAGGCAATAGGCCCATAGCGAAGAAATGATATCCTTCTATCGATATATATCTCGATCAGTGAAAACCACCCATGATTGGTGAATACAATTTACTTGCGGAACTGCTGGTGTTCTGTCTGTCTGTGTAAAGCAGGCGCAGGTTTATTTACATGTTTAGTTGTCGTGAAACACTGCATGTAATGTCATGTAATGTCAAATCATACATGAACCCCTGAAACAGAAGAGTGCTAAAAGACTCTCACAAAGTAATGTTTTTTATATGAAACCGTAATCCTATAGACATTACCTAAAAACGGTAACGTTTCTTATCAAATATTCTTCATTCCACAAAGTCTGTAAAATGCTGGTGAAAGATTCCCACGATCACTTGCACTGGCACAAGGACACTGAGAGACAGACACCGCCACACATGATAACCTTAGTAATCTGCAACGAAGAAAGCGTGTGTGAGCAGGCACACACACACACGCACACGCACACGCAGGCGCGCACACACACATTTCCCACCCCAAAACACAAATAAAAACAACCATAAAAATAAAAACAAAAACCCAAACAAACAATCCAATGGAGAACACGTATTTCTTAAATAAGCATGGCATCCAACTATTTACATACATTCATTTCTCAATACATAAGTTAATGCAACAACCGCAATAATAAAACTAGCTCTGTTTCTTTCTCAGTGCGTCGTATATTTAAGCCCATCAGTGACTAAACTCAGTATATATCAACGTTTAATGGAAATTGAGGTCTTTCAACCGCAGTCCTGAATCTAATGTATGAAGTTCACATAAAGAAGACTTAAGACTATCCATTATAAGCATGTTTAGTGCAAAGTTCGGTTTTCAAATTCATATATACACACAATACATCGCTACAACACCAAAACATCCCGTAAGAAGGTGTCTTATAATTGTGGATTTATAAATTGTATAGTGTAGTAACGTCTGTCTCATTTCATCTGTTTCGAAAAGCTCGCTTTGATCAACACATGTACGCCTTTGTAGTGATCATAGCCAACTGAGGTTACCTCACATTTCTGAGAAAATTGGCTGAAGAGATTCAAATGCCGAAGCGTTCTGTGTGTAGGCCTGTTTGCTGACTGTTGTCTGCGCTTTGAAAGGTTTTACATACGTTTCTTAATTACAGACGAAACAGAGTTGATTTGTTTTATTTTTGAAAATGGGTAGTCGAGTTTGTCGGATTTTATCATTACAAGACGAATACGCCATTTCAATCTTACTTACAGGCGTACTCCAAAGAAAGATCCCAGTTTTGTTTTTAATAAGGGAAGCAACTCTTCAAGGGTTGTTCGAAGAATTGCCGGAAATGGAAAACCACGTGCTCTTCACATTTCGTAATAATTGAAATATCTTCTTCTCATGGCGTGTACATGATTTATTCAACAGAAACGCGAAGTGGGTGTGTACAGCGTATTCATTATCTGTATCTGCTGATTTCAAAACCCGTTGAAAAGGAAAGAAAAGAGTACTGATGAACCCAATGAAGTGCACCGGCAGACCTGTGCAAATTGTTTGAAGCGCTCATAAAATAAAACTATCGACCCATAGCTCAAATAATATCCCCCTTGGGGAACAATGATTATGACAAATGGAATGTATGTGTGTATGCTGAACGCCAAGAGAAACTTTACCTTCCTGTCTTTATGAATTACATAAAAATGATCAAAGATGTGTTAGAACGCATTAGTTTACTAGAAAGTTGAACTACACAGTTAAAACCACGGAAAGAAATCCTCAAATGCATTCATATTTAGGTGAAATGCACCTTTATCAGAATGATCAAATTGCCTTATTTTCGACCATGCCGAAATAAAACAATAACAGTGAATTAGATGCCCAAAGGAATAAAGGTTGAAACAAAATTCTGCCTTGAGACAAAGATAAACCGTTTAAAGTCACTATTTTTCAACGATGAAGACAAGAAGCAACTGCTGTAGCGGGTGTGAAAATGTAAAAGAACCATTCGTATGGTTTCAGTATTTTGAAACTGCATATTTGCATTAGGGAAAGTAAGTAAAACATGTCTTGTGAAAAACTGTGTAGGATCATGTAAAATTATCTTTATTAACATTATTGTAACATTTTTCCATTTTCTGTTTACCTACAGCAATAGCACTCGCCAAGACGTAGCAGTGTTCTAGCAGTATTTACATCTATTTCAAGTGTAGGAAGATTCTGTAGTGTATAAAGAGAGCCTAGAATGCATGACATTAGACACAAGTATGAGAAATATGCCACTAATAACAGCTGAAGAGCGAAGAAGATACCTTGTGATGGTGGAGATGGGGTCGACATAGAGTGTTGTTGCCAACGCCCTCGGATGCCATCTTGTCACGGTTACAAGACTTATTCAGCACTACAGAGAGACCATTGACAGACTAAGTGGACGTCCAGGACCCATTCCTGCTATAGTAAAAAGTAACATGTGGCTGGGGAATTTCTTGTGGAAATGTACAAGTTCCATAAGATCAGGGTTACATATGACTGCAACCACATGAGCCCTAGCATATGTGAAATGTCAGTTTCGAGATATTTTCAAAGATATGGGTAAGATACCCTGTGAGGAGCTAAAAATACTGTGTGAAAGTTGTTGCTGTTGTTGTTGTTGTTATAATTAAAAAAAATAATCTTATAGGATATTTTATTTTGAAACAAATGAAACAGTGTAAAGGTATTTTGGAGTGCTGATCAAAGTCATACACAATCACTACATAGGGTATTTTTGGAGTGCTGATCAAAGTCATACACAATCATTACATAAGGTATTTTTGGAGTGCTGATCAAAGTCATACACAATCATTACACAAGGTATTTTGGAGTGCTGATCAAAGTCATACACAATCATTACATAGGGTATTTTCATTTGAAATCAAACATATGATAACATCAACTAAGAGGTAAAGTTTCTTCGGTTCTTCGGTGGGGAAGACTACATTCCAAGCCAACCTGTGACAAACATCACAAACAAGGGTATTTTATTTGGGATTACAGAATGGTAATAGTTTATCCATATTTCCATGTGTGACAGAAAAGGCTTCTGTCTGTTTGATGTCTATTTTCATACATATGTCTATATTCTATTGATTCAAATGTGACATATTGCATGTAGATAATACCAGTACATGATTGATTATGAAATATATATTATGAAGAGTAAATAGTTATGCTGCCATCGTTTATGATTCCTATAGTCCATATATTCTGAATACCTAACCTTTGCCACTTATTTTCCATGTTTACAAACTATTATAATGTTGTTTAGTAACTTGATGAAATGTATGTTTGCATGAACATGTGTAATTCCTAATAACAGAGAACAAGAAGTTTAGAAGTACATCTCTACTAAATTCGCCAATAATAGATGATATGCCCTTAACTGCTGAAAGATCATCAGTTTTATGTGTATAGTAATTAAAACAATGTGTAATAGCTTTAGCAGCAAGGTTAGTAGTGACATTACGTCATACAGAAAGAATTTGGGGGTTTAGTATCGACAGATCTAAAACAGACGTTAAATTATCGGGACATATGCCCATGTGATATGAAATAAATGATGTCATCTATAATGTATTATTTTCATTTTGAACTTGTTGACGAAATTCAGAATTGTCAAAACAAAACTATTCCACACAATCTCCGCACGACGATCAGATTTATGTAGCCACAGTTTGTCATGTGCTTTTTGAAGTTTGATTTCGTTTAATTGCAAAAAAGTCTGCCTTTATCATTTTCAAACTTTACAATTCTAACCACCTTCAAAGAAAACAAACCCCACCTGCCAGACATATCAGGATCAGTTACGGTTTATAAGTCAAGCCACAATTACTTGATGACATTTCACTGTGGAGCAGACTAGAAAAAACACATTTTGATGAACGTATAAATGATAGGTTTATTCTGCAACTCACATATTTTGAAGCATTACACTACAATTTACAGAATATAGGTCTTCAACTAATGCTGGACAGGTTTCGCTGTTGGCTTTCTTTTACAAAAGAAACGTTATCATTTTATACAAAAAAGATATAATATTATTACATCATGAGAAAGACACTGTATCCAAATATGGTACATGTATATCAACAGAATCCTCATGAGTGAGTTGTAATATTTTCCATAGATATGCAGCTTCTTTATTACAATGGTTTACGCCCGGAGTGGCCCTTCCCACTAATACGTTGTTCCACTGGCCCCAGCGTTACGAGTCGTCCCAGAGTGACCCTTCCCACTATTACGTTGTTCCACTGGGCCCAGCGTTACGAGTCGTCCCGGAATGGACCCTGAATTTGGTTATTTCATAACACACAGGTGACCACTCAAAGAATACCCCATTACATTATATGAGCTGTTTCCGTTAGGATCATGCTAACGCCATGCTGAAGCACTCTTTTTTAGAGTGAGTGAGTTTAGTTTTATGCCGCATTCAGCAATATTCCAGCTATATGGAGGTGGTCTGTAAATAATCGAGTGTGGACCATATAATCCAGTGATCAACAGCATAATCATCGATCTGCGCGATCGGGAACCGATGACATGTGCCAACCAAGTCAGCCAGCCTGACCACCTGATCCCGTCAGTAGCCTCTTACGATAAGCATCGTCGCCGTTTATGGCAAGCATGGGTTACTGATGGCCTATTCTATCCCTGACCTTCAAGGATCTTTTTTGCGGATGTTAACACTGTGATCAAGCACATTTCTGTGTAGGAGGCTTACACTGTTTTCGTGCACCACTCAGTGTAGATTGTAACCAGACAGGTGCATCATAACGTTCTTTGCACCTACACCGAAACGTTGCAGGTGATGTAATAAAGATATTGCATTTCTATGAAACTATCGTCCCTGTTTCACCGAAACATCTTAATGTCACTCTAGAAGCTTGTTTTACGAGTTTTCGATAATTATCTTTTAAACGTACATACATTCCCTTCTTTTACTTTGAAAAGATTTCATGCTGGGAATTGGAAGCGTTCCCTTGACTACCGTAGCAGTATATGGGGTGGAATTTGATTGATTTTCACGGTCTTTCACTTTCGAACCTCCACGAGAAACCAGTATTAGTTGCTTGTGCAAATGCGAAGCCTGAAATGAAAACAGGCCACTAACAAACAATATATATATATATATATGGATAAAGTTAAAATACGTTTGGGAAAATGTACCTGTTCACAGAGTTCATGTTCTTTTTTCAGTATGCATAGAAATCCAAATACGTATGTAGTGAGATGAACTTTTCCTTTTTTCACAGCATGAAATACCAGAAAATGAAATCTTACTTCGGATGAGTATTGCAAAAACACCTCAACGAGAGGCTCAATAGAATTAAAATATTTCATTTATATCAGACGCGCATTGTTTAGTACAGAAAATATTTTTCTATTTGCTCGGATACATAATTTTGCCACACCAGTTTTACATTTCCTCTTGCTATTTCATTGCGTTCAGAATATATTCACGATGGACGATTTCATCATCGATTGCCAAAACTGGAAAATAGATCCCAAGATATAGTCACAACTATCACGAAACACTTTTTGACATGGCACAAAAAATGTTGTGATCAATATAAAAAATGTAACACCGGTTACACAGACTGAATCAATCCTGGCTGCTAGAAATATGGTAAGCTCGATTGACCGAGGTCACACAAACTTTATAATCGAACTCGCCTCATGTTAATCCCGTTTAAACACTTTGCCGTGAGCCCAGTTTACTATATGAACGCATTTGTGCGCATTAACCGTAAATCTTTACCCGGAAAAGGATAAAATACGCTTGAACTATGGATAATTTTACGAATATAAAACTGTTTGGAAAATGTAACCAACTCAAAGATATTATATGATTGTTTCCTTTGATGGTTAAACTGACTTTAATCGATCTACTTAAACCTTGTAGAGAGGAAGCAGCGGTTTGGCCGTAGGCTGTGAACAGACAACATTAACTTTATATTATTTGCCGGCCATAAAAAGATATCTGCATTGGTAATATAGACGTCACACATGCACTCCTTGTAGATAGCAGGCGCGTAGCAAGCCAGTTGTTTCGTGTAAACCAGAGAATTTGCAAAGCTATATATTTAGGTGGTATTCAGGGTTGTGCAACGTTTATTTTCAAAATCACGTGTAAGCCAGGGCATTTTTAATAATGGTAGATACGCCCCTCCATATTTCTACCAGCGTTTTAGCCGCCTGTTGTAGCTGGCACAAAGCACAAAACTTACGTCACACACTAAACAGATAAATTAAACTGAAAACATTTACCAAAGAAACACGCTGACATGTTTCCAAAATTGAAACGCACTGGCATCACCCGGCTTTGTGAATCACGAATGGTGGAAAATACCCAATCGCATAACATTTACAAACTGTATGTAGCATTCGTAAAATCTGGGCATCCATTCTTCGCATGGTCTATTTTACACGGGACCCAGTTTATCTAAAGCTGTTTGCATTGCTTCATTTATATGTTCTGAAGAAACTTCTGTTTTGTTACGGTTAGCGTATTCATTTCGATAGCACGCTATTTTGTTTCCATTCAATACCAGTGAATGATATCAAATTATTGCCGATGGAGTTGTACAAAAACACAGCAGTGTTGTTTAGTTGCTAATGTTGGAATGCCAAATGTTTGTGATGGTATGAACGGTTACGATTAACCCTTAACCATACGTAGCACCCCTTATGTCTCGTCAACCCCTCAACCTCCCCCTCCCCCACCACCGCCCACCCCGCCACACACACTCTTCCTCTCTTCCCCTACCCCATGTCTCTCATATGTGAAATTTTTGAATTGGAGCTGTCGTGTAGCTCTATGTCAACCGGAGGCCTTGTATACCATACATTTCTCAGTCTTGAAAACTGATTTACAATTATATCTTTTACAACGATTATAATGACTGTTTTGTATAAACATACATACAAGAAGCAAGTTTAAAACATTTTCAAAATAAGAGTACGTTATGTGCCAGCTGACTGTCTGTAATGGAAAACATTTCCTTGAACACTGGGCCTCACTTTCGTCTGCAATGGTTCCCACACTTCGTCTCCAGGCTTAGTGGAAACTCAACCAATCGTTTAGGATTTTCAAAGAAATCCTCATTCAACCGTTCACAATTCCACGGACGAACAGTTAGCTAAATGTGTATAATTCACGCTTTGCGAATGGTTTTTGAGACACATCTTCTCTACACTATCGTTTACAGAACAACTGTTATCTTTCGATTTTAATCATTTAAGCCGACTGACCATGTCTTTGTCTACAAGGAAATTGCTATTGTCAGGCCGGACCACCCTAGGGTAGTTGAGGGTAGAGGCGTGAGATGCATACACCCCGTGTCCCGGGGCTGCAGAACGTCCACACTGATCTCTTCACACGAGATGTAGGAGTACAGTACTAGTACCACGTGTCTTGCAATGCATGTTTTTAAAATTCTGAGCCCATATCGAGCTGTACCCAGACATGTATCTGAGCCTATATCGATCTGTACCCAGACATGCATCTAAGCCCATATGCATATTGAGATGTATACAGACATGTATCCAAGCCCATGTCGAGCTGTATACATCATATATCTACGCCCATAGCAAGCTGTACCTACACATGTGTCTGAGCATATAGTACCGTTATTTCACACTCCCAATAAATGCCTTGGAGGTCTCCAACCAAAGGAAGAGTGTCCACCTTTCAGTTGTGCAATGGGGGATATCTGTAGAGTTAGCGGATGGCCAAGACGGCTTGAGATGGCAATTTTCAGGTTGTTCCATGTGTTCGATAGGGCTGCTATGTAGGAAATGTGGTGCTTTCTGATACTGATGTGCAATGATTTTGTTAAGATTCTTGAGCCAACAACTAAACGCTGCTATCCATTCATCATGGATTGGTTTCCCAGATGGGCTGTAATTTTTATATGTTGAAATAGCGTTTGATACTGAAACGTGTTCCTTACCAAACTTTCAGAACCAATACAATACATTTATATTATTAATAACTCCGATCGCGTGTGACTACATTCGTGCCGCATTTAACCATTATTCAGCCCCATCAACGACAGAGGAGATCAGGAAGGGGCTTCAAACATTTACGCTCCTGATGAATTGTAATCTCTAACAACTCGGCTACCCATCTCTCATATTTATAGAACGTGGCATAACCTATCTGCATAAACAGTTAAATATATGGATACATCTGAATAGTTAATGTTGCATACACATTTAAAGGATTTTTCTCTCTGTTTTCATAAATGCGAAGGTCACTTTATTAGTCTTTACTTCACACCACCCAGCGAGAGGAGCAAACAGTCTTGACACCAGTAACAGTTATTCTCCTCCAGAGTGTCACCATGGCAAACTGGCGTGGCCAATAATACACTCATGATAAACTGCTAGCGATTATGTGAAGGCAGTAACAGTTTTCATTCCACACGTGGACATTATTAATTTTGAAGCTATTCAAACATCTGACATGTTCCTTCACAGAGTATGCCGGATGACTGAGAAGACATGGCGACAACATATGTGTAAGACATTTTTGTGTAAAGGCAAATCTTTGCTGGACTTTATTGGCAGACATGTTATGGGGATGTGCTTTTGATATTTGTGACGTCACATACATAAATTTTCCTTATTATGGGTTACAAATGTTTAAAGCACTGAGTGTCAGTTCAAACTTAGACTAGTATGTAATTTCACCTGTTAAGGGTAATTCAGAGTTCTAAATGCTAGTGTTAAGGCATGTTTTTGCTAGTCTTCCCTACAGTTGTATAATAGATAGATAAAGGATTCTTGCTGAGATATATAAAGAGACTGCTATTTTAGATTTACGATTGTCTGTTTACTAACATCAACGTTGCAAGGCCACCACTCAAGAGGCCTCGTCTACCTTGAACTTTAACAGCTATCAGCAACCTTCAATCAGTACATCCACAAGGATCACGACTTGGTTGACTATTGACATTTAGTTAATATTTTAGATTTACGATTTTCTGTTTACTAACATCAACGTTTCAAGGCCACCACTAAAGAGGCCTCGTCTACCTTGAACTTTAACAGCTATCAGCAACCTTCAATCAGTACATCCACAAGGATCACGACTTGGTTGACTATTGACATTTAGTTAATATTTTAGATTTACGATTGTCTGTTTACTAACATCAACGTTTCAAGGCCACCACTAAAGAGGCCTCGTCTACCTTGAACTTTAACAGCTATCAGTAACCTTCAATCAGTACACCCACAAGGATCACGACTTGGTTGACTATTGACATTTAGTTAATATTTTAGATTTACGATTGTCTGTTTACTAACATCAACGTTTCAAGGCCACCACTAAAGAGGCCTCGTCTACCTTGAACTTTAACAGCTATCAGCAACCTTCAATCAGTACATCCACAAGGATCACGACTTGGTTGACTATTGACATTTAGTTAATATTTTAGATTTACGATTGTCTGTTTACTAACATCAACGTTTCAAGGCCACCACTAAAGAGGCCTCGTCTACCTTGAACTTTAACAGCTATCAGTAACCTTCAATCAGTACACCCACAAGGATCACGACTTGGTTGACTATTGACATTTAGTTAATATTTTAGATTTACGATTGTCTGTTTACTAACATCAACGTTTCAAGGCCACCACTAAAGAGGCCTCGTCTACCTTGAACTTTAACAGCTATCAGCAACCTTCAATCAGTACATCCACAAGGATCACGACTTGGTTGACTATTGACATTTAGTTAATATTTTAGATTTGTGTTCTAACAGGATTGTATTAGAAATCTGTACTGAAATTCATTTTCACTTCTTTTTATCTTTTGTTCAACATGCAATTCAAGATTATAGACTCGTCTGTGTTTTATGTTGTATGTTTGAAGTGACTCACAAGCATTTTATCTAAACTGTAACAGTATATGCGTAGATTATACCGGAGGGTCACACATTTACTGTGTTTTCACATGTTTCATAACTATTCGAACAGTTGATGTAAGACAAATAGTTTGCGTCTTGACTGTCTCAATAGAGTGGACATCATACTCTGTCAGGGCGGCACTTCCTCGAGTTTCACAAATGTACATCTAACTTTAGTGAAATGTAATATTCCAAGGAAATACAGAATTGACTTGAAAACTCCCAGAGAAATAATGAAAAACTCTTGCACATATCTACAGTAGAAAAGAAGACAAATACATTCGTAAATTTGATTCTGTTTAGCTTTGACTGTTCAGGAGTGTCTGTATAATATTCACATTGAAAAAAAAGGAAACACCTGTCCTTAAACTACTTTATTCTGCTTTCTTTTGTGTTCATGAACAGTAATATCGTTGTCGCATAATCACCTCTCATCCCAACACCTTCCTTCATTTCAGCGTCTTCTTTAATCTTTTTTCATCTTTCAAACAACTCGCCCAGCACCTGCCGTCATTATAGCTCCTTCTTACTATCCAAGCCCCGCCTCGCCCAAACACCTTCCCGAACTCAAACCTCTACTTTCACCCAAAACCTCGCTTCAGCCAAGGACTTCCTTTCTGACTCAACCTCCCGTCAGCTAACACCTCCACACTAACCTCTACACCTTAAATGCCCTCACATCCAACACTTTGTTATAGCCCCACACCCGAACAATGCAATTCACTACATTCCCACCTTAAAGACCAACACCTCCGTTCTCCCCCATAACGTCCATTCTTAACAGCAACCCATGGTCTTGACATTTTCTTTCAATCTATGACCTCCTTTTACCTCAGCGTCTTCCTACAAACTTGACCTCTCTTCACCCTTTTCGTCTTCTTCCAACACATGACCTCCCTTCACCTTAGCGTCTTCTCTCAATCCATGACTTCCCTTCACCATAGCCTCTTCCTACAACCACAACTTCCCTTTACCTTAGTGACTTCCTACAACCATGACCTCCTTTCACCTAGGTTCTACTTTTCAACCACCACCTCCCTTCTAATAGCGTCTTCTTTCAACCCATGTCCTTCCTTTACCTAAAAGCGTCTTCCTACAACCATGACCTCCCTTCACCATAGCGTCTTCCTGCAGCCACGATCTCCTTCACCTTAGCGTCTTAAGCCGCTTCTTTCAACCAATGCCCTCCATTTACCTTATCCCCTTCCTACAACCATGACATGCCTTCACCTACTGTCTTCTTTCAACCCATGACTTCCTTTCACCTTAGCGTCATCTAACAACCATGGCTTCCCTTTACCTTAGAGTCTCCTTTTAACACCCGACCTCCCTTCTCCTTACACTCTTCTTTCAACATATGACCTACTTTCACCTTGGCGTCTTCCTCCAACAAATAGCCTCAAGTCCATACGTCACTTCAAAATGAATATTTCAACCGATGCGGCCATTACAGGAATATAGACACCCTCTCAAAGTATTCAAGGTGTCTCACCATCAGACATTATATAAATTGCCGTCTTTCATAACATATGCAAGGTCCCCAACTATTTTGCCAGGGAAGGTCGTAAAGTCCCGTTGTATTCTTGTTAGATAGATGTCGCTGTCAAGGGGGACAGATCCCTGTCTGTCTTAACCCGGTGTACGTGACATCTATAAGCCGCTGTTGTGACATCTAGGTTCCCTGTAAGGTCATTTGTATCTCTTCTCGTCCCATAGTTCTCTCACTTGTGTGTTGTCTTTTATCAGAGCAGACTTGCAGACAAAGGAAATCATTAGTTACGAGATGTGTCTGAAATAATGAACAAAGAAATGTTTATGAACTATGAGTTTCATATTCCGCACATCTGTGCATAAGTGATATCGGCGTTTTAGATGATGAATCAGTATACTGATAGGGTTTGCAATATGCAATTATTGCATCAAATGGTCCGACTAAACACCAGCGCAGATAATGTTCCATGTCCCAGAACTCAGAAGCAACTGTTTTTTCATTCTTATCCTTGTATGTTTTTGCATGTTTCTATGTCAGCATAAGAAAATCCTATGAAACATCTCATCAACGTTCCATCCTGAATGTAGCAAAGGGTAAAAGCAGCCAGACGATGAGTGGGAATCTGTGGCATGCCATTAGCACAGTGTGGGAATACCCCGCCGCTCTTGCATATCAATGCGATCTTATGTTCTGCCATCGTCAGTGACACGGTATGTGCAGGATGTGTGGCGGTGCAGTAACTCCAGTCACCTTCGTTGCTTCCATAATAAGGACACATCTATATTTCTTCAACACACAGAATTGTTGCTCACTTGCTCTATGTTGATGCCATGGCGTGCGGCTTTATGTCTTGTGACTGTGACATATCACTGGGATATTTCCGAGACATGCCTGACCCACTGGGCTGGTCAGTTGGTGGTCAGAGCTGCCGTCTTCAAAGGCCAAGTGGGCTACTCCACCTGTACAGTACACATCCATGTCGCGTCATATGGACGAGGTCATCACTCCCTCATCAGACCCTTTGTAAATGTCCACTTGAGTGAATTATAACTTTTTGGGTTCATTCCTGACCTGCTTGTTGACCTACGGAATTGGTAGAAACAACGCTGACACTGACATATAGTCAGTCATGTGTCTTCTCAAACGGTTCATGTATTGATTTTGTTAGTGCCATGTTCATTTTGAATAGGTGTCTTGTGTTCTGGCCTGTTTTGATCTGAGGTTGATATAGTATGCGGGGTGAGAGAACGCCTACAATTAAAGGATCTTTTTGACTAAATAGTAACTGTAAGTCTAGTCTATAATTTTCACAGGGTGCATGTAGAAAAGTGCATTTTTTCTTCACATTTCATTTCATTTCGTTTGACATTCTTTAGTTACACATGCAGGGAAATACGATTTTGCGCATTTATAGAGCTGAAGAAGATATGAACATTCACTACAACTATCGTTAATATGCATACGCTGACAAAGTTAATATTTACAATTAAATTGTTTCATCTGTTACTAAATGAGACTCATTGACGTCTGGTCTGCTGAGGGCTCTTGACCAATTCCGTCGCCTTCAAATCAGGGAACTCTAATATGGAACAGAATAGAGGCATGCGCACAAGGACGGGTAAAAAGTCAAGTTAGCGAGGAACATGTCGCTACTCTGTTGTACTTAGTGCTTCAGCTATTCCCAAAGTGCATCAAAGGAACAAAAATGAAACATGAAAGTATGTTTAAGTAGCTTGAAACTGGACACCTCCTTTGATGCCCAGTGGTCTGATCAACCCCTGTCCACTCTGTCAGATGCGCTGTCAGCCATGTATCGATCCCTGCGGCTTCAAAGACACTGACCACTCCTGACCAGTCCTCATTAGCAGTATTCAGCAGTATGCAGCTTCATTGTTATACTCGTGTTCGGGTATCTTGCCACTTCGCTTGACAATTGTCGCCTTCAAATCAGGGAACTCTACAAGGAACAGAATCCAGTACATGAATCACGTGTCACCAGACAGTCCACAATATTTCATAATATGACGAAGTCGTACTGTACCTTAGACTGTGACTTATCGGATATCTTATCTTAAGGCTATGTGTCCGCTGGATAATATCTCGGTGGTGTAGCACTACAAAGCCAGCATTAGTTTTAGAGGGTTTTAAGATGCGACACACACACAGAGACACACACACACGCCCCCCCCCCCCCCACACACACACAGAGAGAGAGAGAGAGAGAGAGAGAGAGAGAGAGAGAGAGGTGGGATATACTCATACACACACGCCCCCACAGAGAGACATACTCACACACGCACACACACACACACGCACACTCTCAAACACACATACACGCACACACATACGCACACTCTCAAACACACGCACATACACGCACACACACATACGCACACTCTCAAACACACACACATACACGCACACACACATACGCACACTCCCAAACACACACACATACACGCACACTCTCAAACACACACGTACACATACACGCACACTCTCAAACACACACACACGCACACACATACACGCACACTCTCAAATACACACACACACATACACGCACACTCTCAAACACACACACACGCACACTCTCAAACACACATACACGCACACACACATACGCACACTCCCAAACACACACACATACACGCACACTCTCAAACACACACGTACACATACACGCACACTCTCAAACACACACACACATACACGCACACTCTCAAACACACACACACATACACGCACACTCTCAAACACTCTCACACACATACACGCACACTCTCAAACACACACACACGCACACTCTCAAACACACACACATACACGCACACTCTCAAACACACACGCACACACATACATGCACACTCTCAAACACACATACACGCACACACACATGCGCACACTCCCAAACACACACACATACACGCACACTCTCAAACACACACACAAACGCATTCATACATTCATACACAGATAAAGACAAACACATACATAAACACACACACGCATTCTTTCTCTCTCTCTCTCTGTGTCTGCCTGTCTCTCTTTCTCTTTAAATCCCATTTCCTGTATTTTAATTTGATTACCAAGTTGCTATAAGTGTCATCACTAACCTTCGAACCTTCTTGATTTATCATTTGTTTTGTAGAAAAATAGGTTGAAACGAGAGACATGAAAAACGCGTTCTGAAACTTCTTCGTTGAAGGTTTTGAGATCCGAAATGTATTCTGAAATACGTTTTTGCTTGTTTTGCACCATATGTAAACTAGATTATTTTTTTTATAAAATAAAAGCTTCTGTTAGAATATCTGGCACTTCTAAAACAGAGTATTTTGATTGCTTAAGTGGAGTAAGACATGGATGTGTCCTTAGTTCATTTTTATTGGCAATGTTTATCTCAGAAGTTTCAATCTATGATAAAGATTCTGATGTTAGAGGTATATTTATCAACGAAGAATATTTAGAGTTGTTCTTTTTATTATTTTATAGCGATGATTTATGTATTTTTGAAACTGAAAGGAAAATCGATCATCTTGTGTAAATTTTGTAAGTCTTGTTCAGTATGGATAAGGCAGAGATATTCGTATTTCGAAATAGGGGATACTTGCATAATTATGAAAAAGATTTTTGATGCCGTAGAACTAAACACAGCTGCATATAATAATTATCTTGGTATCATGTTTTCTACTAGGTTGCCTTGGAGTCTTCACACTAAGACGCTTGTGGCAAAAGCCAATAAATTCTTATTAGTAATAAAACCATTACAACATTTTTTTACAAATATTCCTGCTTATGTGTTTGTTAATTTTTGCGATTGTAAGATAAAACCAATATTGTTGTACAGGACAGAGGTGTGGGGATTTCAGGAAAGAGGTGTTGTTGATAAATTACATAATGATTTGCGTAAATTTGTTTTGAATGTGGAACATATATTATAAATGCATATCATCATCTTAAATGTGTTAAATTTTGGTAAACTTTAAATGAGTATGGATTTGGTTATGTTTGGCTTTTCCAAGACACTGAAAATGTGTCATTCTTTGTATTATTATTTAAGCAGTGATTTATTTAATTAATGATGATTTAAAACAAAATACTAGTAGCAATGTCATGGATTCATCCCGTCTTGTACATTTTAAAAGCATTATGTCATCATTGCATCTTGATTGAGAACTAATGTTAGAGACTTAAGAAGATATTTATGTTTGTAAAGATTCAGTGCATTACATTTACGATGTGATAATATATGGAGGGAAAGTATGAACTTTGATGCAATTTGTAAGATGTGTAATAGTTATAGAAATGTTTAAATGTGATAAATGTGTAACACCACGAAAAACGTATTTACTTCTATGGAATAATTTAACAAACGCTTGTAAACTCAAAAGTTAACAACTTCTAATAATATGGTACTGTTATTTTATCGTGCTAAATTTATAAAATAATCTCTTAAATTTAGATATCTTAAATTTAGATCTTCTGCCTATTGCCATTATGCACGATATCATTTGTGTTGCATTTTGGACATGGACCGATGGCCTAAAGGCTGAAATAAATTTCTTTGATTTAAATCACATTATTCAGATAACTGGCGACTTGATGTTAATCCTGAAAAGACCAAAATGGTTGTTTTTCGTAAGCTAAAGAGAAATGGCACCTTAAAGGTGGACGTATGACGTATACCTAGGGATATTATTTACACATACGCTAAGCCTGAATAAATCTATTAGTAATTTGGCAAATAGAGGGTAAAAGGCTTTACTACAGTTGCTCTCTGTTATACCGAAGTTGGAGGTTGTTGGTCCCAGTATATTTTTCAAGTTGTTTGATTCCCAAGTGCAGCCTATTTTCCTCTATGGATCTGAAATCAGGGGCGTCAAGGAATTTTATGTCATTGGAAAGGTTCATCTTCTTGCATATAAAAGATTTTAAATGTTGGTATGTCTACCCCTAATAATATGGTGTACGGTGAATGTGGGAGATTCCCATTGTACATAATTTCTTACTCTCGCTGCCTAAAGTACTGGTGTAAAATAATCAATATGCCCGAACATGCCTACATTATGGTTGTTCATATTGATAATATTGGTAAAAACACTGGAGAAACCCGCATTCGTAGTCTTTTGTTTAGATGCGGCTTTGGATTTGTCTGGTTATCCCAAACCCTGGGCGATGTTAATGCATTTATCAAACATTTTCGTACCAGGGCTATCGATATGTTCAAACAGGACTGGCATTCATCACTGTATGAAAGTTCAAGATATGATTGTTATCGTGAGTTTAAATCTCTAGTTGTACCTGAGTCGTATCTATACAAACTACGTAATACAAACCTTCGTAATGCCTTCATACGCCTGAGACTAGGTCTAAATGAGTTATATATCAATCAAGGAAGACGTTCATCTATTATAAAATCACAAAAGCTCTGTCCATTCTGTGACACTGTTGACACTGAATTTCACTTTTTATTTATTTGTCCTGTATATATTGATTTAGGGCAGATGTATTTCCCGCCATGGCTACGATCACACAAGAATGCTACAAAGCTTTTTTCAATACTTTCAAGTAAAGCATCCCTATTACAACATGAGACAGCTCTATATATTCATCATGCTCTCTCATTGAGAAGAGATTCACTGTAATATGTGTCATATGTTGTATATGTTGTACATACTATACATATATGTTTTGTATATGGGCCACTGGCCTTCATGCAATAAACTGATTGATTGGTTTAAAACGTAAAAATAAACGCTTATTTAGAAGATCAGTGATCTGTTCTAGTTTCAGAATTTCGCCCCGTGCAATATGCTAAAAAGTACTGGGGAAAGTCTCTGATCTTCCTTGAGACACATCGAAATCCGATATGTTTCGTTAATATATATTTTACCGAATTATTTTCATATGTTGATGTCTATTATGTAAAATATGTTTGCAGGTGAGAGAACGTTTGCGATTGACTGAAATTTATATTTTACGTCTAGTCACACAGGCGCAGAAAACATTACCTACATCACGAAGTAGAATTAACGGTAATCAAAATTATTTGATGATGTTATAACGACATCAAAGCATAATTACAATGAAACGATTTTCAGATTTTGCAATATTCTGTATACATAACAACCAAACTGGCTTGATATCTTCTTACACGCCGAGATAAAAAAAGAAATGACTGTTAAGCTTGTCAAGACATCTGTGGGGACAATAAACATAAACATCAGCATATTTCAGGCGCGTAGCATGCAGTTTTTATCGTGTAAGCCTGATAGGTTCCAAAGCCCAATATTTAGATCGAATTGAGGGCTTGCCCAACTTTCTGTTTCAAAATCATATGTAAGTCGTTTTTTTTTTATAATGATAGCTCCGCCCCTGCCTGTGTTACCGCCTCTTACTTAAAATATAATTTAATACAGAAAGAATTAAGAAAACATATGGAGATTAGTTTTCATTGAAACGCTATTGTTGTGAACAGGGTGAGAGGTATTCGACAAATGGCCTCCTACAACAGCCCCTAGGTTACACACGATGTAATGTCATAGAAACATCGTAAATGTGTTAGTCACAAAGGAAGCTGGATGTGTTGATGACACGCGTGTTATCAATCAAAGTAAAACGCACTTGAGATTAATTATTGCATTGAACTCGACTTGACCAGTGGTAAAACATGTCCTGGCAGCCGCTGTCCAGCACGGCCAGATTGAGTCCAGGCCTGATCCCAGATGTAGCAATGCCAATATTTCACCCGATTGTGACGTGACAAAAAGTTGTTACGCTAGCAATGTGTGATCCTGGCCATAGATGTCGGCGATTAGAGTCGAGGTCTATAATGCCGGCAATCGAGCCAGCGCCAATTAGAATACGATCGATTATACATTCTAACAATCCATCAACTTGGGGAAAAGCCCCCGTCAACGTTGTTTACCTATCTCGTTTTCACCTGTGCTTTTTCTAGGTGTTTGTATTTGTCCAGTCCCCAAAGGCCAGGATAGCAGGCTTATTGTGGCAAACTGTTATTCACTTGTCCTCCTCATTGCTAAAAGGAAAAGAATGTCAGTTTCCAGCTAGATTGACATACAAACGGACACCACAATGCTATGGGAATACAAACCATCGTCCATTGCCAATTGGGGTGAAATTGATCCGCAGCTTTTGTCTGCAGTGTTTACCTTCCGCCGGTGGGTTTTGCAAACGACGGCCTTTTATCATTGTGCAGGTTTTAAAAACCTGCTGTCGAAGACACTTGAACATTCAAACACAAACGTCATTTGTCCCTATTAGTTCAAAGGTTTACCTTGACTATTTGCTCTCGAATTTGGTGAAAAAGTCTTGGGAAATTTATCCCAGCTTGGAAGGCAGCTTTTACCCGAATGTGTGTAAGTAATGTCCGACCATACCCGCCCGCCGTTCAAAGCTTTCGTGAAGGAGGGCTGTAAACATATATTAACTCTGATGATATATACCTAAAGTGGGCGAAACAAGGCTAAACGAATTCAGAAATCAATACAGCAAAAGGGGAAATCCTCAATGCAAATCAACATATTCATAAATAGTGGTGCACAGTTACAATTTTGACACCGTTGGGTGCATGATTAGAAAATATTCCGAGAAGACAAGACTTGGGTGGTTCCGACTTTATGGCATACACATCGGAGACAGGATTGTGAGGGTCATTTGCTGACGACTGAGATGCGGCTATCAAACCCCTAGCAGAATGGGACCTACTTCATCACACTGTCACAATACCAAGTTGCGATAAAAACTAAGATTTGACAGTTAGGTGTTAGCAGCACGGTGGACA